>NC_054081.1:125708-410708 GCF_017562075.2 Anopheles merus | reverse complement strand
CTCGCCCCAGCAGCAACAGCAGCAGCAGCAGGCTCAACAGCAAACGAAGCTGAACCTGCAGCAACAGCAGCAGAAGCTACAGCAGCAGCTACAGCAACAGTTGCAACCCCAGCAGCAGCAGATGCAAATGCTGCAGCAAAAGCAGCCCCAGCAGATGCTGCTACTTCAGCAGCTGCAGCAGCAGCAGTCCGACAGTCAGATGCAGATGAAGTCAGCGGACAGCACGGAACAGCAGCAGCACGATCAGCAGTTGCTCTCCTCGGCCCAGACCACTCCGCAGGCATCGCCACTGACGAACCAGCAGCAGCTGAAAGGACTGCTGCCCCAAGCGGTCGTCTCGGTGGGCCAGGAGCAGACGGGCGGACAGGCCGGCCAGGACGGGTCAGCGGCGCAAGTGCTGCTACAACAGCAGAACGCCACTGGAAGCGTAACGGCCGGCGTGGATGGTGTGGTAGGTGCAAGGGCACCGTTCAACCAGCAGCTCGTGAACAGTATGCAGCAGCAGTGCGGCCCCTCGTCCTCGCCGTTGCAGGGCAATCTGATCGGTGCTGCCGGACAGCAGCAGCAGCAACAGCCAAACCAAATGAACAGCATGCGTGCCATGGGAATGGCGAACCAGCAGCAGCAGCAGCAGCCGGGAGGCAACGCGGTACGTCTGATGATGCCACCGAACCAGCTAGTGACGAGTGGCGGCATGCTGCAGCAAAACGCTACCGACGGTATGCTGGGCCAGAATGCGGCCAACCAGCAGGGAGGCGGCGGTGTGCAGCAGACGCAAGCGAATCCCTCCATCATTCCAATGGGAGCGGGTAGCGGCGGCGGCAACCAGATGCTGTTCAGTCCCGGCGACGGTAGCACGCTGACGAACAGCGGGGCGGTAGTGTGCAGCACGTCGACCACGGGCGGCGGCGGCGGTATGCAGACGATGACGTCCCAGTCGATGCCGCTGATGAACGCGACCAACACGAGCACGATGAGCGGCGGCGGTGGCGGCGGGGGACCAAACACGAGCAGCTTCGCGGCGGGCAGTGGTGCCGGTGGAGGTGGTGCAGGCGGTACCGGCGGTACCAACCCGTCGATGGTGGCGGTGCCGGTGCAGGGTACGAAGGACTGGCACCATTCGGTCACGCCCGACCTGCGCAACCATCTGGTGCACAAGCTGGTGCAGGCGATCTTTCCCTCGCCCGATCCGTCCGCCATGTTCGACAAGCGGATGTACAATCTGGTCGCGTACGCGAAGAAGGTCGAGGGCGACATGTACGAGATGGCCAACTCGCGCTCGGAGTACTACCACCTGCTAGCGGAGAAGATCTACAAGATACAGAAGGAGCTGGAGGAGAAGCGCCAGAAGCGCAAGGAGCAGCAGATGCAGCTGCAGCAGCAACAGCAGCAACAGCAGCAGCAGCAGCTGAACGCGGCCGGGCAGGTAGTGGGCGGTGCCGGTGCCGGCGGTGCTGGCGCGAATGCCGCCGGCCAGCTGCTGCGCCCGCTCAACCACAACCACCAGCAGCAGGTGAACCTGCTGGGCGGTATGAACGCGGCAGCGGGCGCTAACAACCCGGCCGCCATGCAGCAGATGCGGCACGGCGGCGGCGCCGGTGGGCTGATGAACCAGGCGCAGAACAGCCTCGGCGGCCAGCTGGGACCGAACAGCCGGCTCGGCGTGGTAAACGCGCAGCAGCAGGGCGGTGGACCGGGCGGCCAAACGCAGCAGCTGTTTGTGGCGCAGCCGGGCCCGAGCCCGAACGGCAATCTGGTGCACGGCGCGGGCGGCACTGTGCTGCCCGGCGGGCTTTCTCCCTTCGCCCAGCAGCAGCAACCGAACAACCATGCGCAGGGCATGGTCGGCGTGCCGCAGCAGCAACCGCAGTCAGCAACCGCAATAAACCAGCAGTCATTCCTCAACGGACCGGCGATGATGGACAGCTCCTCGCAGCTGCAGCAGTTCAACGACATCGTGCGGGCCAAGTGCGCCAACCTCAGTGGTGGCGGTGTCGACGGTACGCAGCAGCAGCTCGGACAGCTCTCCAGTGCCCTTACCGGTCAGACGATGGCGCAAGGGATGCGCACGGCGTTCGGTGGCGTCAATGCCAGCGCGGCGCAGCAACAGCAGCAGCAGGGAGCCAATCCGGGCAACAATCCTGGTGCGTCCGGCGGCATGTTTGTCAACACAATCAACCCCGGTGGCGGCGGTGGTGGTGGTGGTGGTGGTGGTGGCGCCGGCGGCTTCAAGCTGATGAGCGGCGGCAAAGCTCAGGCTCAGCAGCGCAACATGGCTCTACTGTCGGGTATGGGCGGAGGTGGAGGTGGCGGCGGCGGCACCGGCGGTGCTGGCACAATCGGCAGTGCGGGAGGAGCCGGCACAGGCGGTACCGGGCTGACCGGTACAGCAGATCTCCTAGCCAGCAGTCCGTACGGTGTCGTCGGTGGGGCGGGTGGAACGATCGGCCCCAATGCAACCACCGTGGCCACGTCGAACGGGCCCATGCTGCCCTCCCCGGCAGGGAACAGCAGCACGTCCAGCAACAGTATTGTACCGCTACTACTCACGCCCGGAGGACCACCGTCGACGGAATCATCGTCGGCGGGCGTCGGTGACGGGCTCGGCGGACCGACCGCCACAGCCGGTGCGTCCTCGGCCTTGCCCGTTGGCGGCGGACTCCTTCCGCCAGGCAGCTCGCTGGGCGGAACGATGGTGACCGGGGCGGCCGCCACCGCCACCCTCTCGCTGAACGGCAGCTCTACCACGACGACGCCGGCAACGACGCCGGCCACCCCGGGCAGTGGGGCCGCCCTGCCATCCACGTCCACCGTGCTTCCCGCCTCGACCGGCAACCTTAGCGGAGGGTCCGGCACGACGAACACCACCGCCAACGGGGCCAGCACGCTCACCACGTCGGTGGGCATGTCGGTCAGCCGCATGACCTCGTCCTCGTCCTACAGCTCGCAGATGGCCGCCCTCGAGGCGGCGATGGCACGGGACAAGGAAGACTCGCCCGAGCAGCCGAGCAGCAGTGGCGCGAAGGACGCCAGCGCTGGTGGCGGTGGTGGCGGCGGCGGTGGCTGTGGCAGCAAGAACAACAAGGGCAAGTTCGAGATGAAGCGCGAGGAGGACATCAAGAGCGAGCCGGACAGCAACCACATGGACACGTCGGGCGGCGGCGAGAGCGGCGGCAAGAACGTGAACAACGAGTGCATGAGCATGATGGCGCACGAAATCAAGTCGGAGCTGATGGACGGTTCGGACGGCAGCAGCAGCGGCGGCAGCAGCGGCAAGAACAAGCTGGACGTGACCTCGTTCAAGGTGGAGGTGGAGCAGGGCCGCCCCGGCAGCCCGAAGGCGAAGGTGATGAAGACGGAGCTGAAGGCGGGCATCTACCCGGAGCCGACCATCCAGACGAACGCGAGCGACAACAAAAAGAAGTGCTGTAAGTAGTGTGCGCTGTTGTTATTCACGCACAGCTTTTGTTACGTTTGCCTTCGTTTTCTTCTTCTTCTTCTTCGATTAGCGTTCAAGCCGGAGGAACTGCGGGAGGCGCTGCTGCCCACGCTCGAGAAGCTGGTCACGCAGGAACCGGAATCGATCCCGTTCCGCATGCCGGTCGACCCGAACTCGCTCGGCATACCCGACTACTTCGACATCGTCCGCCAGCCGATGGATCTGAGCACGATCCGGAAGAAGCTGGAGAGCGGCCAGTACCAGGATCCGCGCGAGTACGTCGACGACGTGTGGCTCATGTTCGACAACGCCTGGCTGTACAACCGGAAGACGTCACGCGTCTATCGCTACTGCACCAAGGTAAGCTTGCGCTTCTATTGCTTTGTCGTCGTACGCGCCCGCCTCACAAATGCATCGGCTTTTCTTCTTCCTCTCCCCCAGCTGTCGGAGGTGTTCGAGATGGAGATCGACCCGGTGATGCAGTCGCTGGGCTACTGCTGTGGCCGCAAGTATACCTTCAACCCGCAAGTGCTGTGCTGCTACGGCAAGCAGCTATGTACCATTCCACGAGACGCAAAGTATTACAGCTACCAAAACCGGTATGTACTCGCTAGTAGTGGATCGTTGCTCGTTGCGGCACATTGCCATTGCATTTTCACCCCTCCCCAGCTAGGGAAAGCAAAACGGAAAGGGACTTTTTTGTTCGTTTGTTTGTTTGTTTGTTTGTGAAAGCAGCATTATTGACCACTCTCAGATAGTTACTTCAAACCAAAGTCTCATCATCACGACTAAAATCTGTACCCACCAGTGTGTGTATTTGCTTCGCTTGCTCACACACATATGCATGCAACCGGCACCCGTTGGTGTGTACGGTGACTTTCGAACTGAAGAAAAAGAGTAATTGTACCGCATGCGCATATCCTTGCTCCCCTTACCATTTTTCATTCGCTTGATAATTTCGCATCACAAACTCACAATCTTCGCTTAGGAAACATAGCAGCAGAGAAACGCCTTGACCAAATAAACCCGCTTTGATTAGATTGTTTTTTCGTACAGTGAAATTAAAATTTGTTCATTTGTTTTATATTTTCATATTACGCGCTCATCAACACTCTACTACCACCACCACCACCACCACCAACGTATCACCGCGCAAAATATCTACAAAAAAAAACACACACACACACACACATGCTTCCTCCCCATCTGCCAAACTCCCCAACTTGTTATCGCCATCAACATTCGGAAAACCATGATCTTCACGCCATCTTCATCCCATGCCACACCAACACACACCCTAACCTGCTGCGCCGAACGTTCTCGCTCGCTCAACACAAAACCAAAACTAAAAGCTCTTTTGGGGCATTATCTACCAGATACACGTACTGTCAGAAGTGCTTCAACGAGATACCGGGCGATACGGTTACGCTTGGTGACGATCCGATGCAGTCGCAAACGTGAGTATTAAAACATCATGGGAATATAACATTTCTAGAGGCTCGCGAGACCTTTGCTTACAATGTGTGTCTGTGTGTTTCTCCGGTCCGTCGCTGTGTAGCCAAATCAAGAAGGACCAGTTCAAGGAGATGAAAAACGATCACCTCGAGCTGGAACCGTTCGTCGACTGTCTCGACTGCGGGCGCAAGCAGCACCAGATCTGCGTGCTCTACCTCGAGTCCATCTGGCCGGGCGGGTTCGTGTGTGACGCCTGCCTGAAGAAGAAGGGCCAGAAGCGGAAGGACAACAAGTTTAACGCGAAGCGTCTGCCCACGTCCAAGCTCGGCACGTACATCGAGACGCGGGTGAACAACTTCCTGAAGAAGAAGGAGGCCGGCGCCGGCGAGGTGCACATACGCGTCGTCTCCAGCTCGGACAAGATGGTGGAGGTGAAGCCGGGCATGCGCAGCCGGTTTGTCGAGAACGGCGAGATGCTGCCCGAGTTCCCGTACCGCGCGAAGGCACTGTTCGCGTTCGAGGAGGTGGACGGCGTGGACGTGTGCTTCTTCGGCATGCACGTGCAGGAGTACGGGTCGGAGTGTGCGGCACCGAACACGCGGCGCGTCTACATCGCCTACCTCGACTCGGTGCACTTCTTCCGACCGCGCCAGTACCGCACGTCCGTCTACCACGAGATACTGCTCGGGTACATGGACTACGCGAAGCAGCTCGGCTACACGATGGCGCACATCTGGGCCTGCCCGCCGTCCGAGGGCGACGACTACATCTTCCACTGCCATCCGCCCGAGCAGCGGATACCGAAGCCGAAGCGGCTGCAGGAGTGGTACAAGAAGATGCTGGACAAGGGCATGGTCGAGCGTACCATCCAGGACTACAAGGACATCCTGAAGCAGGCGATGGAGGACAAGCTGCAGTCGGCGTCCGAGCTGCCGTACTTCGAGGGCGACTTCTGGCCGAACGTGCTGGAGGAAAGCATCAAGGAGCTGGACCAGGAGGAGGAGGAAAAGCGCAAGCAGGCCGAGCGCGAGGAGGCGGCGAACGCGGTAAGTGCATCGGGGAGCTGAGTCGCTGCTCTGTCTCTCTGTATGGGTGTGTGTGTGTGTGTGTTCGTGGATTATATTTTCGACTGAATTTGTTTTGCACAGATGATCATGTCGAACGATGACAGCGACACCGTAGCCGACGGTAAGAAGAAAGGCCAGAAGAAGGCGAAAAAGTCCAACAAGTCGAAGGCAGCTCAGCGTAAAAGCAACAAGAAAACCAATGAACAGATTGGCAACGATCTCAGCGCAAAGATATTTGCCACCATGGAAAAGCACAAGGAGGTGTTCTTCGTCATCCGGCTTCATTCGGCGCAGTCGGCTGCCAGCTTAGCGGTAAGCTTTGTTAGGTTTATGTTTTTAAAAATTCTCATTCTTTGGGAACCTCGGTACGGGAGGGTTATTTTTATTTATTCAACTGCCCCTTCTGATTCAAAACTGATTCTTTTTTGCTTCGCTACAGCCCATCCAAGATCCGGATCCACTAATCAACTGTGATCTGATGGACGGGCGTGATGCGTTCCTGACGCTCGCGAGGGACAAGCATTTCGAGTTTTCTTCGCTACGCCGGGCACAGTTCAGTACGCTCTGCATGCTGTACGAGCTGCACAACCAGGGCCAGGACAAGTTTGTCTACACCTGCAACAACTGCAAGAACCACGTCGAGACGCGATACCACTGCACCGTCTGTGACGTAAGTATTCTCTTCCCCGTGCGGTGTGGTTGTTCTTCCCTCTGCGCTATGTTGTTGCATTATCTAACAAACGGTCTTATCCTCCCCGTGCAGGATTTTGATCTCTGTATTACCTGTAAGGAGAAGGTGGGCCACCAGCACAAGATGGACAAGCTGGGTTTCGATCTGGACGACGGTTCGTCCCCGTCGGACGTGAAGCAGACGAACCCGCAGGAAGCGCGCAAGCAATCGATCCAGCGCTGCATCCAGTCGCTGGTGCACGCCTGCCAGTGCCGCGACGCCAACTGTCGCCTGCCGTCCTGCCAGAAGATGAAGCGGGTGGTGCAGCACACGAAGCACTGCAAGCGAAAGACGCACGGCGGTTGCCCGATCTGCAAGCAGCTGATAGCGCTCTGCTGCTACCACGCGAAGCACTGCCAGGAGGCGAAATGCTTGGTACCGTTCTGCCCGAACATCAAGCACAAGCTGAAGCAACAGCAGCTACAGCAGAGGTAAGCGATTGCTTTTTTTCTGTGCGGGGTTCAGTCACTAAACTTTTCCCTTTTTTCTGTCTCGTTCTCTCTGTCAGATTGCAACAGCAGCAGCTTCTTCGGCGCCGTATGGCGGTGATGAACACGACCCGGCTCGGTGCACCGACGCCGCAGATACCGCAGAACAGCAACGGCGGTGGCAGCAGTCTGAGCAGCGCCGTCTGCTCGACCAACGTCATCGCCGGCTGCTCGGTGGCCCCGTCCGGGCCGGTTAGCAACACGATGGCGATCGGTGTGCCGGCGAGCGGCGGTGGTGTCGTCACCAGCATGGCGTGTGGTGGGCTAAACAATGCCGGCGCGGGTGCCATGAGTCCGTCGGCCGTGCCAAACACGGTCCAGATGGGTGGAATGGGCAGCCCGCACCACGGTGGTATCGGCATGAAGCCGGGAGCACAAACACCGCCGGCGAATGTGCTGCAAGCCGTCAAACAGGTATGTGTTTGTTTGTGTGTGATGAATTGGGAATGTTTTAACACAATTTGCTCTCCATTTGCGCATCCTTTCCTGCTTATCGACTAATACAGGTACAGGAGGAAGCCGCTCGCCAGCAAGCGCCCCATGTGGGCTATGGCAAGGTCAATCCCGTAATGATACCGCCAGTAATGGCGCGTGCCATACCGGCCGGCCATATGAACGCGGGTGGCGTCGGTGTGAACGTGTCGGGCGTGGGCGTGATGCCCAATGCGCAGCAGCAACCGAATGCGGTGGGCGTGGCGATGGGTGGACCGGGCGGTGGTCCGGGCGGCCTCGGCCAGAACGTGATGCAAATGGACCAGTGGAACACGCGCTACCCGAACGGTGGCGGTCCGGGCATGCGACCAACGCTCCCCGGCATGATGCAGCAGCCGCAGCAGCAACAGCCACAGAACACGCTCCAGACGGTAAGCGAAGCTTCAGTTCACTCACAAGAGCTCTATCGCACCATGGGTAAGGTTCTTAACAATCCCATTTTTGTGTATGGTTGTACACAGGGCATCATGGGTGGCGGTGTCGGAGGTGCGCAGATGATGGCCGGCATACGGCAGGGCCCGGTCGCCATGCAGGGTGGCATGATGGGCAATGCCCAGCAGCAGCAGGCCGGCGGGCAACAGAACCAGCCCGGTCAAACGCAGATGGCCACGCAGCCGAAGCAGGCGATCGCACAGCTCATGGCGACCCTCAAGAATCCGGCCGCCGGTCCGGAGCAGCAGCAGCAGCTCCTGTCGATACTGAAGGCCAATCCGCAACTGATGGCTGCCTTCATTAAGCAACGACAACAACAGGTACGAGCTAAATCCCTCTCCCTCTCTAGCGCGAACGTTCCTAAATGTTATTGTTTGTTGCACTCTATCTCTCTCTCTCTCTCTCTCTCTCTCTCTATCTCTCTCTCTCTCTCTCTCTCTCTCTTTCTTAATAGGCGGCTCATCAGCAGAATCAAAATCAAGTGGGAATGCCGCAGCAACAGCAACAGCAGCAGGTGCAGCAGCAACAGCAGCAGCAAGCGCAGCAGCAGCAGCAACAGCAGCAACAGCAAGTCCAGCAGCAGCAGCACAACGTCATGCATCCCGGTGGCTCACAGGTGCAGCAGGTGCAGTCTGGCCAGCCGGTAATGGTGTACAATCCGACGACCGGCGGGCAGATGGCAGCGAACCGCATGCAAGGCGTACAGGGTATGCCGGGCGGCGGCAAACCGGGCAACAATCCATCCATGCAAATGCCGGTAAGTGTGCGTTATTCGTCCCAACCCGCAATTCGAGTCTAAACCATGCCCTCTTCCTCACCACGGTTGCAGCTGCAGCAACAGCTCTGGTACAAGCAGCAGCAGGCGCAGCAGCAGCAGCAGCAGCAGCAGCAACAGCAGCTGATGCTGCACCGACAGCTGGCCATGTCCGGCGGTAACATTCCACCCGTCCCACCGTACAACCAGCGTCCCCGGCCGCAGCAGCAGATGGGCGGCGGGTACGGGCAGGGTGGCGGCATGTTCCCCGACCAGCAGCAGTACATTCAGCAGACGATGAAGCCGAACCCGCAGGCACAGGGCGGCGTCGGCGTGAACGTCTTGTCCCAGCAGCTCCAGCAGCAGCAGCAGCAGGGCCAGGGCCCGAACCAGGGCATCATGGGGCCACCGAACCCGCAGCAGCTCGCCATGCAGCAGCAGCTGATGCAGTCGGTCCGGTCGCCGCCACCGATTCGCAGCCCGCAGCCCCAGCCGTCCCCGCGGGCGGTACCGTCGCCGCGGGCTCAACCGTCCGTGTCGCCGCGTGCGCAACCGTCGCCGCACCACATTCCGTCCCATTCGCCCGTGCCAGTGCAGCCGGGCGACGTAGTGCTGCACAACCACATGCACTCGGGCCACCAGCCGGGCAACGTGGTTGGCATGGGAGGTGGCCTGGGCAACGTCGGCATGCCAGGTGCGGGCACCGGTAACGTGGTCGGAGTGGGCGTCGTCGGTGTGGGCGGCCCAGTGAACGCCATGTCGGTGGGCGGCGGCATGGGCGGCGTGGTGGGCGTAGTCGGCGGGCTCGGTGGCGGCAACGTGGTGGGCGTGGGAGGCGCGGGCGGTGTGCAGCAGGATCTGTCGCAGGGCGTCGGTATAATCGGCCCGGGCGGAAACGGGAACGCTGGCGAAACCTCCCTGCCAGACCAGCTGACCAAGTTTGTCGAACAGTTGTAGTAGTATTCTGGAAAAAGTCAACGTAGCGGGTAGAAACGTACTATTTTGATATTATTAGTTTGTTTTAGAATAATTAGTTTTTTTTAGTACAGATGTTTACAAATCGTATGTAACTTAAGTGAAGTGTGGTTCCGTTCTGATAGGGACAAAGAAAGCATTACGCAAGCATTACGACAAGAAAGGATAGTATATTTGTTTACCAATTGTGACGGAAGGTAAAGTGAAAAGTACGTGGCTGCGCATATAAGCAAGGAAAACAGCAATTTAAGGATATAGTTTCATTGAGCAGAGCGAAGGCTGTATAATTGTACATAGATATTGTTCGATTTTCGTTCAACAGGGCGAAAGTCGGTCCTATTCGCTGTCAATAGTTAAATGTTCATTAGTTCTATTCCAACCAATACCCTGAACACAATTTTTGTTTGTTTTTTAAGGGCTCGTATTCTAGGCTTAGGACGAAGATTTTTTTTTTCTATTTCGTTATAATGTATCACAAACATAGGTGGAGAGCGATTGTGTAGCACTCACACGTAGATCACGCGAAAAATCATACGGTTTAAGTAATGAATTGCTCGATTTGAAGCCATTTTTCTCAGGTTTCATTAATTACCTTCGAAACACTTGCACACGCGCTCGCGCTATAAAAAGAAAAGAACTCACCTGCATACGTCATAACTATATTAGTTTATTATCATGTATAGATATATACATATATACATATATATATTTTCTCCATGTTCATGGTGTAAATATGCAAGTCTCCGAAACGTCTTCGTCCTTTAACATGTGCATAATGATTGTGGCAGGTTCAATAAGCGCGGGCCCGTAAAGCATGTAGTAGGCCAAACGAGAAGCGACTAGCGCAAATTTAACTCTGCGTGATTTACCTTCAAATAATACTGTGTTCCAGTGCGTTTTCAGTTAACACGAAAGCTCTAGTGCGTGTTAATCTATTTTATAAAGCTGTACATATTTAAATCCCTTTTTGAAAGATGAAGATCGGAGAGAGGAACCAGGGACATGTAGATTACGGATGAGGGCGGGGTACAGGGGCGAGATAGAAACGTGCGGTGTATAGGAAAATTGGTAAGAAAAATCAGAAAACAAACAACACAACCAAGAGAGCAGAACAAACCAGAAGAACGACACAAAAGGCCTTGCTAGCGAAGTGGTGCAGTAACACGTGTAAAAGAAATGCAATTTGTATAGGTAAAAAAACATACAAAACAAACAAACATTAGACTTTTGAATTTAGTGTATTCTTCGAAAGGGAGTTAGCGCGAGTGCAATTTTATAATGCAGTCGCCGTCACACATCCACTCGCTCGCACACCACACTACAGCTTAACCACCCAAGCTTGCGTACGGGGGTTTTGAATGGTTTTTTTTGTACATCTTACACTAAACGATCTTATCACATAAGTTCTACAGTAAGGTGGTCCTCAATGCACGTATACGCGCAATCTGCAAAGTAGAATGTTTTCCGTTTTTTCGACACTAAAGTATTTTTAAAATCCTTCAAAGAAAATTTAAGTACTCGTTAGCAATCCTTTACCGGCATTAGGTTGCGTATTTTCCCTTGTTTGTATTTATTTGCATCCTTTTCTTTTCTTATCTAACATTGCTTATTCGGTCGTGTGGGTTGCAGTAGTCAATTCGTACGACTTAACAACCCAAGGGTGTTGTTTCTCGAACTTGAACGGCTCGATTTTTTTCATACGCAGAGCTGACTACCCATTCTGTTTTATGCGCCCTGCTACGGTTGTTGCACCAAGAAAGAGGATTTGCCCGTTTGTTTTTGTCCCAAACTGACTGCACTTTTTGGGCTCCGGCGAGTGTGCGCGTGTGCTTGTGAAAATGTGGGTATGGCTAGTTGGGACAAAGTCACTTAAAATAAGCTGGAAAAAGTAGTACGATACATTGGAGCTGGAGACTCTGGTGTGTGTGTGTGTGTGTGTAACGAGACCACCCCGTAAGCTTTAAAACCGAAGAGCAAGCAAGATTTAATTTAGGCAGTAAAAAGTGACACAAATCACATTTAAAAGCAAAGCAATGGTGTCCTGTGTATCCGATTCCCGCCCTTCCCGACGCCCCGTTGTACTCTGTCACCTTGTGTGACAGAAGCCTGGGATGTGGTGGGAGGGTGGTGAGTTTGAACTACGAACAAGACTTACTTCTTCGATAAGTGGAAACGTGCGCTTTTACTACGTTCTGTACATATAGATTTGATTTTATCCGGCTATAAACGTGGTCAGGGCCTGTTAACAAACTCTTTGCTGGCTTTGTATTAAAAAGTGTATTCTAGCAATAATCCCAAAACTGGCAAGGTAAAGAGACGCGAAGAAGGGAGGGAGAATTTGAGAGTTCGCGAGACAGAGAGAATAGAGGATAGGGTAGTAGTAGCACGTTCTCCCATCTTTCATTTCAAAAAACCCTCCACCACCCATATCTCAGGATGAGTGCACACAATATACCACATTCACGTTCACAATATTGGGTGAGCCTTTTCCAGCGTGAATGTGCGCTGTGTTTTCTTTTATTAAATTCCTATTTCATCTGATTTTTTTTTGTAAAAAATAACGAGTGGGAGAGAGAGAGAGAGAGAGAGAGAGAGAGAGAGAGAGAGAATAGAGAGAAAGAGAAAGATACAAAGAGAGGGAAGATGTAGGATGATCTTTCTCGACAAAGACAAAACGAAAGGTAGGGCAATTGAAGAGAAATTGTTATGTGGCTGTGTCGTCGTTATTATACGCACCATCAGAGTGCGGTTAACCGCCTGATGGAAAATGGTTTATGCGCGGTTCGCGTCCCGTTTTTCTACTGTCTTGCTGCACATACGCCCAACGTAGGCGGGGCGAGGGGACAGACCATTTGTGATTAGTTTCCCTTACCTTATTCGTTTTAGTTATCGTAGTTATAACAAGCAATCCTTACTGGCGTGCAAGCTAAGGCCGTACTACAAAAAAGAAAAGAAAGGAAAACAAGAGAGTAAGACAGCAAATGAACATACAACATACATCACACGATCTGACTTGATTTTCACTTCCTCTTTAATTATAGCGTAACGGTTAGTACGTAAGGAAGCATACAGACGTGTTTAGTTATTATAATGTGTATACATATATGTATTTATATATGTATATATGCATACATTAAACGTTCACACACTTTTTCACGCTTGTTTAATAATTTATCTATCCGCGATCGCTTTCGATTCTTGTAATTGTGTGCACAGGTGTATATATATATATATACGTAACAAAACAAATGTTCTAAAGAATAATATTTAAGTATAATATACACATACCCTACACACCTAGCACCCACCCACCCCTTCCATCCTTTCCCATTCTGTTGCTGTTGCTGTCGAGCGCTTAGAGAGATTCGAAGAAACACGACACCAATGGAAATTCCAACTGGTACAACAACACACCCACGTACGTACGTACAATATCATTGCCCATTACCTCTCCCCCTCTCCCCTCCCGCCACCGTACCTCCCTTTCTACTTTCCTTGACCACCCCCTACCTCTCATTCTTCCATATCCCAAATGCTCAAACGCGAACAATATCATCCCAGTCCGCAGTTCCACGTTAGGCGGTAAAGCAAAATGTAATCTGTATCCTTTATACATAAAGCTAGGATTACGATTGGAAATAATTTATAACACAAAATGCCACATTTAATATAAATATATTCTATACATAAATGTAGCATATAGGAGGGATAGTTCGTGTCTCACACCACTCGAAGATCGCTGTTCAAACTAATTTTGAGATGTAGGCGATAAAATGCGAGCAATGGAGAGGGGGAGGGTAAGAAAAAAACGCAGAAGCGTTAGAACGGAAAATTAACACTAGAACATAAAAAAAGGAGGCAGCAGGTCGATGATACTGTAAATTGAATAGAAAACGCATGCGGGGTTTATAAGCAAAATGTACTGAGCAAAAGGGTTTAGCAGCAGCAGCAGCAAACAGAAGCAAAAAGCAAAAAAAACGGGATGACAGAGAAAACGAAGCGTGTGTGTGTGTTTGCATGTATCCGCTGTTGCAACGAAATCATCACACACAACAACAAAAAAGCTCACCCACTTCGTTTTCTCTCCTAACTGCAATTGCGCGTGGTTTAATTTAATAGTCCTACCAGTAATTGAAGCAAAAGCAAAACAAAAGCAAAACATCCTTCATACTTACAAGCTCTATAATAATTAAATAGAAAAAAAGGAAAGAAACAATTATGTTGAAACGATGTACTATTACTGCTAAATGTAAAGAGGAGAGAGGATCGTGAAAACGATGTACGGGACGGGAGAAGTATACAATAAGCACGGTAGAGCGAGGAAGGGTAAAGAGAAAAATCGGAAACAAAGAAACAAACGAACATAAAATGTATACAAAATCAAGAATGTACTATGTCATGCTTTTTTCAGCTTAAATGCAATGGGCGTGGGGGTTCCTATGAAAGAAGAGGGATTGGGAAACTATTATGGGATTGGGGGTCGGGGGTGAGTAATGTACATCCGGAACAAGGAGATCGCCGGCATGGACGAAATGGTGCGTTTTTTGTTGTTATTTTTGTTACAAAACTAAGTGAAACGTGTGTCCTACACGAGTCAGCAGTAACCGCACTCTCATCACCTCTGCCAAGCTCCCACAGCACGCTGGAAGCCTTCGAACATCAGTATTCGACTGAAAAACGACCAATTTGAAGAGTACACGGTGCGACGGGATGCGTTAAGCGATGCCGAAAAGACAGTGAGATGGTCGTGTGTATAAAAAGGAGCAGGTTAAATTATAGGAGGTCTGGTGTTGAGAAGTGCTTGAGCGGAGATCGATCGGAATGAGTAAGTAAACATGATGGGGGTGTGTACATAAGAACTTCTACTACCCGTTTAGGGGGACACACAGTAGTTAAAAGGGAGCAAGAAAGCGATAAACAATTTTTAAATACCATAAAGCCTTCAGAAACGATGATGTTTGATTTTTGAGTCCTCTTCCTGTCCCAATCAATCCCCCGTTTCAACGCTGCGTAGTACTAACTCGCGATTCACGAAAGAAGGTCAGTCGGCAATAGTGTTCGGTGTTCTGGAGCAAAACCAAAAACAATTAAAGGCGATGGTACGTTGGTATAACCCGGATCCGAATTTTAATTGTGCAATATTACAAACCGGAAAGTAATTTGTAAAAGACGAGACATAGCGGTTGGAAGGATAGCAGACGATTGCAGTAGACATATTATAGAGTTACAAGTAGGGCGCATAGGGTAAACGCAATGGTGCAACAAGTATTCTGAGGGAGATAAGCCTACTTCTAAGTAATGATGTACAAAATCTCATGCGTAAAGTAATAAATGGAGAAAACAATAATATCTATTCCTACTTTCTCCTCGGCAGTAAATTACAACGTAAACAACTTCTCGGGAAGACGAAGATACATCCTGCCGCTAGATACAATGTTTCCGCATACCGAAGCACATGATACAGGCAATGTGTATGGTTTACCATATCACGATTTTTTAAACGAATTTTTATGTTATATTTAATTCTTTGTTATCATATGTTATTGACTTATGGGATACAATATTGCTATGTTGCAAATGTATGCCCGTGCATGCTCTTGCTTGCCGTATGCTCTTATCATACGAGAGGAAAGATGACGAGGAGAGTGAATATCCTTTCTCTCTCTCCTTCCGCTACCTCTGCGAGATGCTGCGACCAATCGAAACGCTACCAGCGCGGACCAAAATACCAGGCATCGTACCAGGAGATCATGAAAATCAGGAGGTAGCTCTATCGATCCTCACTCTGTCTCGCTCTCGCTAGTGTGAGAAGATCTAATGCTCCTCTCTCTAATTGGGCGCTTATCACATGCGCTTATCATACGAGAGGAAAGATGACGAGGAGAGTGAATATCCTTTCTCTCTTTCCTTCCGCTACCTCTGCGAGATGCCGCGACCAATCGAAACGCTACCAGCGCGGACCAAAATACCAGGCATCGTACCAGGAGATCATGAAAATCAGGAGGTAGCTCTATCGATCCTCACTCTGTCTCGCTCTCGCTAGTGTGAGAAGATCTAATGCTCCTCTCTCTAATTGGGCGCTTATCACATGCGCTTATCATACGAGAGGAAAGATGACGAGGAGAGTGAATATCCTTTCTCTCTTTCCTTCCGCTACCTCTGCGAGATGCCGCGACCAATCGAAACGCTACCAGCGCGGACCAAAATACCAGGCATCGTACCAGGAGATCATGAACATCAGGAGGTAGCTCTATCGATCCTCACTCTGTCTCGCTCTCGCTAGTGTGAGAATATCTAATGCTCCTCTCTCTTATGGGCGCTTACCACATGCGCTTATCATACGAGAGGAAAGATGACGAGGAGAGTGAATATCCTTTCTCTCTCTTCTTCCGCTACCTCTGCGAGATGCTGCGACCAATCGAAACGCTACCAGCGCGGACCAAAATACCAGGCATCGTACCAGGAGATCATGAAAATCAGGAGGTAGCTCTATCGATCCTCACTCTGTCTCGCTCTCCCTAGTGTGAGAAGATCTAATGCTCCTCTCTCTTATTGGGCGCTTATCACATGCTATTATCATACGAGAGAAAAGATGACGAGGAGAGTGAATATCCTTTCTCTCTTTCCTTCCGCTACCTCTGCGAGATGCTGCGACCAATCGAAACGCTACCAGCGCGGACCAAAATACCAGGCATCGTACCAGGAGATCATGAACATCAGGAGGTAGCTCTATCGATCCTCACTCTGTCTCGCTCTCGCTAGTGTGAGAAGATCTAATGCTCCTCTCTCTAATTGGGCGCTTATCACATGCGCTTATCATACGAGAGGAAAGATGACGAGGAGAGTGAATATCCTTTCTCTCTTTCCTTCCGCTACCTCTGCGAGATGCCGCGACCAATCGAAACGCTACCAGCGCGGACCAAAATACCAGGCATCGTACCAGGAGATCATGAACATCAGGAGGTAGCTCTATCGATCCTCACTCTGTCTCGCTCTCGCTAGTGTGAGAATATCTAATGCTCCTCTCTCTTATTGGGCGCTTACCACATGCGCTTATCATACGAGAGGAAAGATGACGAGGAGAGTGAATATCCTTTCTCTCTCTCCTTCCGCTACCTCTGCGAGATGCTGCGACCAATCGAAACGCTACCAGCGCGGACCAAAATACCAGGCATCGTACCAGGAGATCATGAACATCAGGAGGTAGCTCTATCGATCCTCACTCTGTCTCGCTCTCGTTAGTGTGAGAATATCTAATGCTCCTCTCTCTTATTGGGCGCTTACCACATGCGCTTATCATACGAGAGGAAAGATGACGAGGAGAGTTAATATCCTTTCTCTCTCTTCTTCCGCTACCTCTGCGAGATGCTGCGACCAATCGAAACGCTACCAGCGCGGACCAAAATACCAGGCATCGTACCAGGAGATCATGAAAATCAGGAGGTAGCTCTATCGATCCTCACTCTGTCTCGCTCTCCCTAGTGTGAGAAGATCTAATGCTCCTCTCTCTTATTGGGCGCTTATCACATGCTATTATCATACGAGAGAAAAGATGACGAGGAGAGTGAATATCCTTTCTCTCTTTCCTTCCGCTACCTCTGCGAGATGCTGCGACCAATCGAAACGCTACCAGCGCGGACCAAAATACCAGGCATCGTACCAGGAGATCATGAAAATCAGGAGGTAGCTCTATCGATCCTCACTCTGTCTCGCTCTCGCTAGTGTGAGAAGATCTAATGCTCCTCTCTCTAATTGGGCGCTTATCACATGCGCTTATCATACGAGAGGAAAGATGACGAGGAGAGTGAATATCCTTTCTCTCTTTCCTTCCGCTACCTCTGCGGGATGCTGCGACCAATCGAAACGCTACCAGCGCGGACCAAAATACCAGGCATCGTACCAGGAGATCATGAAAATCAGGAGGTAGCTCTATCGATCCTCACTCTGTCTCGCTCTCGCTAGTGTGAGAAGATCTAATGCTCCTCTCTCTAATTGGGCGCTTATCACATGCGCTTATCATACGAGAGGAAAGATGACGAGGAGAGTGAATATCCTTTCTCTCTTTCCTTCCGCTACCTCTGCGGGATGCTGCGACCAATCGAAACGCTACCAGCGCGGACCAAAATACCAGGCATCGTACCAGGAGATCATGAAAATCAGGAGGTAGCTCTATCGATCCTCACTCTGTCTCGCTCTCGCTAGTGTGAGAATATCTAATGCTCCTCTCTCTTATTGGGCGCTTACCACATGCGCTTATCATACGAGAGGAAAGATGACGAGGAGAGTGAATATCCTTTTTCTCTCTCCTTCCGCTACCTCTGCGAGATGCTGCGACCAATCGAAACGCTACCAGCGCGGACCAAAATACCAGGCATCGTACCAGGAGATCATGAAAATCAGGAGGTAGCTCTATCGATCCTCACTCTGTCTCGCTCTCCCTAGTGTGAGAAGATCTAATGCTCCTCTCTCTTATTGGGCGCTTATCACATGCTATTATCATACGAGAGAAAAGATGACGAGGAGAGTGAATATCCTTTCTCTCTCTCCTTCCGCTGCCTTTTCTACTACTGCACTAACATCCGCGTAGCTGAGTCAACCTGGGACGATAAGCCGGCTCGCACTGGTTGAGCACCCATCGAGCCGGAGATGCCACTCCGCACGATCGTGCTCCCTTGGAATCAGGCGGCTGAGCGAGAGGGTCACGCACAAAACCACTTAAATTAATATTTTTTTTTATGTATTGTGTTATAATTAAATCTTCCTTGTTTACCCTACTTGTACTCCTGCGAATTAAATGTTAAAATCTTTCGTTATTTTTGTTTCTTTCGTCGTGTATGCAAAACTCTGTCATCTGGTGTGTGTGTGTTTTTGTATTGAAAACAGCTTATCTTACCACAAAAGACGACCCATACGTTTTCCGTACTCATGCTTTTTTTATAATTTATAATGACAAAGACTCCTCAGGCGAATGAGTTTAGGTAAAATCATAATAGCGTAGAAAGAAAACCAGCATGTTTAGTATTCACATGACAATCCACAATAAATCAACAGGCAACAGGGTTTCAAGATCAACGTGCAATCCCACAGTCTTACTTGCTGCTTTGTGCAAAACATATGAGTCATATTGGATAGCTCATATTGTCGTATAAGTAGCATAACTTCGAGGTTTTTACATAGTGCAATTTAGGCATACGTGCATCGGTCGTCACCGAAATGGTTCAAATATGCAATGTATTCGGAGATTTGTTTTAATGGAATAATATTATGAATAATGGTTGATAATTGGTGTTTGTCGATCATTTTGACCGATGAGTGAGCCGTATGCGGTGGCATGATGAACACGGGAAGTTGAAAATTATTGTGTTTCGGCAGGACAGAACAGAAAAAAAGCAGCAAAGCACACAGCCCAGGGCTAGTCGAAGGATGTGATTGATTATATTTTACCCCAGTAACAAACATAATAACAAACGATTAGTGGCATAATCTGTTATGACGTGTTGCCTTAGTTAAATTAATTTTTTAGATTTACCTCTTGGAAATATTAGTTTCGCTGCCTAATGTTTTAGTGATTTATATACTTGTAGTTAGCACAAATCTACGATAGGCGTACTTTTGTTTTTTTTTTATCTTTCCTTTTTTGTTGTTTGCTTTCTTCTTTCTTTTGTCTCTCGTAACTATCATTGCAATTATTCGAAGTCATTTAATGTATGCTTCCCTTTCGTGCTCTTCGTTACACTTCTTCTTTTGTCTCTCTATCTCGTCCTCTCTCTTTCGCACTGTCTTTCTACCACTATCTATCTCTCCTCTCTCATTCTCGCTCTCGCTCTTTCTCTCTCTATCCCCCCTCTCTCTCTCTCTCTCTCTCTCTCTCTCTCTCTCTCTCTCTCTCTCTCTCTCTTCCCCCTCACTATTTATTTCGTTTTCTGTTCCAACGGTTCACTCTTCGTGTGAAGCATACACGCATCCTTTAGTTGTTCTGCGTAAATGTTGGTTATTTTACGTGTGTGTCATAATGTTGCTCATTCTCTCTTGCTATCCTCCAGCCCCCTCTTTCACTCTTTCTTCATCTGTTTTACTCATTTTGCATTTTCGCTTTCGCTCTAGCTGTTTCTGTGTTTGTGTTTCTTTTGCGCTATTATGCATTTATTATGCGGTAATTATGGCTTGCGAACTATCTGTTTCGTTTGTTAGTTTCTTTTTTTGTTTTACTCGTGTATGTGTTTTTTCTTCCTTTTTTTTGTTATCTCCTTTATCCCTTAAATACTTAAAATTATTTTTTTGGTAATCTTATCTTCTTGCACGTTACATCTCATTTATTTGTATGTTTGTGTACCTCTTTATCGCATCCCTTTTCAAACGCCTTATTTTCGACTATTTGTGTTCGTAATTACGAGTCACAAGATGCAGCTGAGTGTGTCAGAACCGTCTGTGTCCGGGTTTATGTTTTCTGTTACTGTTGTGTATCTGTGTAACTGTTGCTATTGCTGCTGCTCAATCGTTCAAGATTTGTCTATTGTTATTTTGCTCCATCTATTTGTTACTTATTTTCCATTACTATTTTTTTCGTGTTTCTTTAATCTGGATTTGCAACGTCACAAGAAAGAAGAGACGAATGAAAAACGAAGTTTTTCGTGAATACATGTTCGTTTGCCTTGCGTTTACGTTTGCTCTGCAGTTTATTCTGTTTCTTGTTTTATTTCGTCTCGTTACATCACTTACTGAATGTGGGAGTGAGAGCACACACACACTATAATCGATTTCTTGCACCGAAGGAGGCGCCCTGCTAGTGCGCCATTAAGAAGGAGAGAGAGAGAGAAATGTTGCACAATTTCACAATGGGGAAAGGGAGAGGGGATGAGATACAAATAATTCTATGTTTCTATCTAATGTTTCTAAATATGCTTGCTTTGTTTAGCATTTTACCTCCTCTCCTCATCTTTTTGCTCGGTCTGTTTGCTTCTAATGTGTTTCCTTGCTTTCTTTTGCTCGCTTTGCAATAGCTCTCAAAAGAAAATGACAAAGTTTGGAAACAAACCAATGAAATAAGTTACATTCTTTTAAATACAGCACAGTGACGCGATATTATACATACATACATACATATATACATGCATGCAAGGCCGTACATACATATGTTTGTACCTACATTCGTGTTCTTGTGTTCCGTGCCCTTACCAATTCTTAAATTTGCTTGTGTTTTATTCTCCTTGTTTGTGTTTGCTACTTTCTTTTATGTATGTTCTCCCTTTTTTTTTTTTTGTTGTTGTTGTTGTTGTTGTTTGCTATCCTTCCTCTTTGGATCAGATATATGTTATTTAAATTCAGTTTAAGTTAGTTGTTCATACGTCCTTTGTTGCTAACAAATACTGCCCCAACGCACGAATATTTCTCCATTCGGGAAAAATTAAAACGTACATTGTGGGTTGCAAAATGCACCAATTTTTGCACAAAACCACCGTTCCTTGTTCCAATGCAGCTCCCCATTCTCTTCTCCTTTCGCTCAAACGTTCGTTCACTCTTGTAAACACACGGTCAATAAGTTGATATATGTGTTTGTCCGTTTGACAGGAATAAGGAATAGCAATAGAAACGGGGAGATTATAATATGTTATTGTTAAAAAAGAAAGAGAGAAAAGGAACTAAAATACAAGGAGAAAGGATGAGAAATGTAAACATGGGGGAAAACAACGGGAATAAGTATTCGTTTCCCGCATTTTGGCTTGCTTGTTTGGCGTGCCATTGTTTTAAACTACAAATTTGCAAGATTTACATGTCATTTGATCTGTTTCTTTTTTTTAGTTAAATCTTTTTTCTACTAATCTCCTCCTACCTTTCGTTAGCGTTCTGCTTTATCCGGTACTGCTTTGAGATTCGCTTTCAAGGATTTGGTTTGTTTGAATAGTAGATAGGTTTTGTTTTTCTTGATTTTGTGTGTACCTGTGTACAGCCTATACATATCCATAAGTGTGTATTTTTGTGTTTTCCTTTTCCAAGCAACCTAACAGATTTTTTACTCCTATAGCTTGGTGCACTGTGGTGCGGGCGCGTGTGTTTATATGACAGAGAGCGTTCACTCTTGTTGTATTGATGTTTGTTGTTGCCTTTTATTGTGTTTGTTGTTTAGTTTTTCGTTTGTTCCTTTGCTTATTTAATCTTTTTTTTTGCGTAACTCAATCTCTCCTTCTCTCACACGTTTTACTGCATTACAATACAACAACGACAAGAAGGTGGTGTTAATTAGTTGTTACACTTAATCCGTATTGCTGAGCGTATGCATTTAGTTGTCTTTCACATTATAATTTCGGCTTCCATTTATAGTTGGTATGTTATTCTCGCTTCTTGCTCTCCCGCGTTTAATCTATTGGTTTCGGGCATAGTTTTTAACGTTTAGTAATACCACAGCACAAAGAACCTGACGTAACGATAGCATTAAATAATTTGATACAAAGTTAGAGTAAATGAAAACAGTTTCGTCCCTTTTTCTTCACATCCATACTCATACACACTCACACCCACGTAGACGATCGAACACTTGGGTTTCGAAGATGGATCAAATCCATTTTAACAGCTTATCCGTGCAGCAAAAGCCGCCACAGAATCACAGTAAACAAGGAAAGGGAAAACAGAATACAGAACCTCCCAGTAATGCATGTCCCTCGCGCCAACCATGCCACCCATGACTTTAGTTTTAGACGCAATTGTAAAAATTAAAATAAAAACACAAACACGTACGACTCCTTCACCCGAAACAATCAGCGAACAAAATACTGCATGTAGCCAATAAAACAGGGGGAAAAAGGAATAAACAATAATCAACAACCGAAACAACCACGAAAACTCATTGATTTAAAGCATAACGAACAAAATAATCATGTAAGAATACACCAACCGTAAAATACCCCGGCAGAAAGATTTCGAATGAAACAGGACGGAAGAAATCATAACAGACGAACAATGCGCAGTTCAAAAGATGGATTGTATACATATACACGCACACATACACACATACACATAAAACAAATAGCAAAGCATATCATGAAACTGAACCTAGCTTCGTCGGGCTGATTGTCATTCGAAACTGGGAACTATAGAAAACCATCTTGCCGAAATTGGGGGGGGGGGGGGGGGGGCACGCTAAATGGACCGTGCGCGACACAAGAGGAAAACGCTTGCCCGGTCTCGCCATCCAGTTCCACCTCTCGACCCCCCCCACCCCCAACGCCACACTTTTTGTTTTTCTGGGGTATGGAGTGTGTCACCTGTTTGGTAATATTTCGTGCACTGAATGTGTGGGGTTCTGTTGAAATTATGTTTTTGTTTGGTTATTTCGATAGTTTTTTTTTTAGTTCTATTTGCTTAGTTTTTCCTTTTGCCCTTCTGTCTTTCTCGACTGCTTTGCTAAACGATGCAACACCACAGTGTGCAAGGACTGCAAAATCATTTAAAACATCACTTCTTCTGTTTGTTTGTAATGTATGTGTGTGTATGTGTTTGTATGTGTGTGTGTGTATGTCTGTGTGTTTCTGCTCTTGTTTTTATTTCGTTTCGTTTGGTTTTCACTCCCCCTGGTCATAGATTCATCGGTTCACTATTATTTTATTTATATTTTCTCTCTCTTTCTCTCTCTCTCCCTCCCTCTCTTTCTCTCTCTCTCCCTCCCTCTCTCCCTCCCTCTCTCTCTCTCTCTCCCTCTCTCTCTCTCTCTCTCTCTCTTTCTCTCTCTCTCTCTCTCTCATCTTTATGCGTCTCCTTCTCCATTCGGCTAGTCGTTGCCGCCTTTCTTCCCGCACGCTGTTGGTTCTATTTTTTTTTGCTTCTCTGTTAAATATTTATGTTAAATAGCTACGATCTTTCCGTGTTCCCCAAGTTGTCTCCCACAAGATTTATAATATGTTGGTTGTTTTGTGTTTATATTTCTCCTACTTGCTGCCATCCCTGCGCTGCCCTTTGCTTTGCCCGTTCGCTCAGTGCAACTTTCACTTACGTGTTACATCTTAGCAAGCATGTGATAGAGCGGCTACTTTTCCTATCCGCAGATACTGTAGATGTGTAGTACAGTAATGTCCGTTTTGTTCTTCTTCTTCGTGTGTTTGTAACTGTGTGTATGGATGTGTGTGTGTGTGTTTGCGTATTTGTAGAAATACTTGCATACACTTCGTTACTACTAACTAGCGCTTGTTTACAGCGTCGCGGTTGTGAACTTGAAATTGTATTCGTACATTACTAGCGGGATGAGTTCCTTTCGCTCGTAGTGAGTGTGTTGTGTTGTGAAGCGAACTAGTATTTGTTGATGTTTTTTTTTTTGTAAGTGAGCACTTCCTTTCACCATCTTTGATGGAGGCAAGGAATCTTGCCTAATTTTTTCCCTTTCTTCTAAGGATACAAATAGCAAAGGAGCGGATTGGTTTTAAATGCTTGCATCCATACAAACCATTCACCAACACATACACACACAAAGACACAGACATACATACATCCATATACACTAACACACATCATTTGGGGCGCATGTGTATCGCTTTGTGGATGTAGACTGAGTCTCGGTATGAATAGTCCCAAACTGCAATTTCACCTTTCATCATTCGTGTAGCCTACTTTAAAGCTATCCTTCGATAAAGGGCCGGAGAGAGCGCTAAACATTGTCAATCTGGAAATGTTTTTTTTTTTTCTCCATTTGTCTAGGTCTTCTCGTGTGTCTGCCCATTGAAACGTTTCCAAAAGAGACATCAACTATAAATGTCTATGGAGTGTATGTCTGTGTGTGTGTGAAATGAGGGTGTAAGAGATTTTGTTCTGTTTTTTTTTTCACTATCAGCGAGCTTGGTTGCATGTTGAATGAGCTTATATTTGCTTCCTTCCCGTCCGAGTGGAACGCAACCTTGCCAAACACTCTTCCCTTTCGGAAAAAAACTCGTGCAACACATGCGCTCACAAACACGTAAATGCACAACGCAAACATTTCCCTCCTCAGTTTTGTCCCGGAAAATGCTAAAGGTGTAAAGGTGGGACACATGATTAAAATGCTAAATGGTCGGCAAGAATGGTCCTAACCGTTACCAGTTTGTGTTTCTTGTTCTCGTTACGCTTGCTCCTCGTATGGATACGTGCGAGCATGTGTCTGTGTTCGTGTATGTTGTTACTTTCGGTTCGTACTACTACTATTTCTGTTTTTGCACTATGGTTCTGTTCTTCCGCAAGTTTGTGTAGGGGGTTTCGTTCTTTTTTTCACTCGCAGACATGTGTGTATGTGGGTTGATTGCTAGACTGGTGGGCACTAAAATTGAGCAGCTATGGATATACGGGCAGAGCTACGGAGCATCCATGCCGACGCAAGAGTGGCGCGTTTGTCGTCTACATCCTTCCAATCTTCCACTACCCTCGCTCGCTTGTCTCTGTGCCTATCTCACGCATGAATCGCACAACATTGAATAACAACAATAATAATAAACTGGACGAAAAAAACAACAACATCGCAATGGAATACGGTTGCATACATTCGCCCTTGTTCATCGCGTCCACTGCTGACCGTTCTCGAAGCATGAGTAAACGAGTAAGTAACGTTTGCCTGGTTCACGCTTACTACAGCAGTTTGAAGAGACGTTATGCTCGTGTGTACTACGGTAAACGTTGTTCTGCCTGTACATTGAATCCGTCCCATCCACAACTCCCGTTCGCTCTGGTTTGCGCTGTTTCACGCTGCTGCTTGTTTTTATCGTTGCATAATGAAGTTGCACCACAATCTGCACATGCCCGCCTGTTATAATTACAAGATAATGATTTATCTTGCCGTTGTGCTGCTTCAATGCTTTGAACGCATGTTTCTAGTTCGAATTTTCGAAGAACGCAAACAACCTCTGGCCTGCGAAACAAATTTGAAGTGACGAAGCTATCGGTTTCTTTGTTGGGCTCTAATACATAATACAAGGTGGGCTCTAAAACCGGCGGTTTTGTAAAAAAAAAATAAAAATACAATGCCCTACCATTTCGCACCAGAGCATCAGAGTCGGATAAACTGCACATTTCATTCCATTTAACATATTAACGTAGAAATTAAACATAAAAAAACAAACTCTTCTTTAGTTGAATGGCAAGATAGTTTCGGGTTTATGTTTGGCAAGCATCATTTAAACATTCAGTCAAAGAAACCACAATCAATGGCCATACTTTCCAAAAACCGTGTTGTATCGGAACATCATCAAGGTTAGCAGCCAACTAGCCCAGCATTCTCCTGCGGCACTCCCCAAAGCTCTTTAGCGATCATCGTGCGATCGCGAAATACAGTTTCAATTTCAAATTTGGCGCGCGGCTCCATTAGGTTGCCCATCCTTAACCTTAAGAAGAATGTAAATGTGCGCACGTGTGTATGAGTGTGTGTGTGTGTGTTTGTATATGTTTTTTTAAATGTTCAAATGGTGCAAAAGGACGATGGAAGAAAGCGAGATGAGTGTGGTAGAGCTGGAGAGCAGTAGTGGGCGGGGAGAGGGGGGATATGAAGCGGAGGAGCGAAAGGAGTTGCATTGGTCGTTGGAGGGAAAATGTATTTAAGAAGAGCAAAGTGCAAATGGAAATAGGATTGTGTATGTGTGATGGTGTTTATGTGTTTGTTTCTTTGTTTTTTTTTGGAGCATTTTTAACTTGTTTATTTGTTTTTTTTTTTGTTTGCCTTGCCATCATTTTTTGTTTTCACGTGTGTTTGTTGTTTTTGGTGCATCAAAAAGAGAAAAGGTATGAGGCAGAAAATTTGAAGTTCCTCAATAAATATACGATTTTGCGATTTCATCTGATTACTTCATTTTTCATCGTGGTGATACTACCAACTCGTGACTTGGTTCGCTTTCGCTTTCCGTTTTCGTTCCCTTCCCTGCTTCCTCGCTCCATGACATTTGTTGTGATTCCTCTCCATTCCCCCTCTCCCTCGCCCAACCCCTCGCTTCGTCGTCGTCGTCGTCGTGGATTGCTTCAATCTTACAAGCGAAAAAGTGTTTGGTTTGTAGTAGTTGTAAGTAATAGTAGTAGCAGTAGTAGTAGCAGTAGTATCAGTAGTAGTAGTAATAGTAATGGTTGCAGTAACTGCTGTACGCTGCCGCTGCCGAACCACACCCCCTTGCCGCAGTACCACCGTCTCGCTACCACCGAGGATGGCCGATCTACTTGTGGTTGACAAAGTCGTATTGTGTCGCGGTGTTGCTAAAGCTGCCGTTGCGGCTGCCGTGAAAGTGGACGTTCTGCCACTTGTTGTCCTTTTTATGCCACACCCTCGTCTCCTCCGTCTGGACCGTGTGCGGGTGGCCCTGCTTGTCGATGTACTGCGTCAGCCGGACGTACGCGATGCAGGCGGTGTCCTCGCCGAAGATGTGCACGTGCGGATTCAGGATGGTGGTGTTGATCGCCTTGTTGCTCTTGCCGAGCACGTTCTCGAAGTTGAACTTGTGGAAGTCCATGCCCTCGATCAGGTTGCCGAGCGCTTCCGGCTCGAACGAGGTCAGGTGCGGGTCGCAGATCTTCGTGTACGTCTCGTAGTCGCCGTTGTTTATTGCTTCGATCAGCTGTTCGGTAATCTTGATGATCTCCTGCCGGCGCGCCTTACAGTCATCGTCCTCGACCGTGGTGCTGGAGGAGTCGGTCGACTCCTTCACCTGCGAGCCGTCGCCCTTCTTTGCGATCATGCTCTTGCTGGAGAAGTTGCGGGTCGCCAGCATGGTGGTGAGGATCGCACCCTTCAGCTTGCGGCGTGCGTTGAACTTCTTCAAGCAGTCGACCGTCTCCTGTCGGTGGACGACCGAGGCGACGCGCTCGCGCTGGCAGATCCACGGGTGCTTCAGGGCATCGGCGGCCGAGATGCGCTTGTACGGGTTCACTGTTAACATCTGGTTGATCAGGCTTTTCGCCTCGGGCGTCACCGTGTCCCATTCCGGCGACGGGTAGTCGTACGTGCCCGCCTTAATCTGCACGTATAGCCGGTGCTGATCCTCGTCCCAGAACGGCGGGTAGCCGACGAGCAGGATGTACAGGATGACGCCACACGCCCAGATGTCGACCGCCTTCCCGTACGGCTCCTTTTTCAGCACCTCCGGCGAGAGGTAGCCGGGCGTGCCGGCGAACCCGAACCACGCCTGCTGGTCGCCCTGCACCTCGATCGCCAGCCCGAAGTCGGCCAGCTTCACTGCCGCACCCTTCGCCTTGCTCGCCAGCAACAGGTTCTCCGGCTTCAGGTCCCGATGGACGACACCGTTCTGATGGCAGTGGTTCACCGACTCTAGGATCTGCTGTATGCAGTGGGACGCGTCCGCCTCCGAGTAGAACTCGCGCGCGACGATGTCCTCGAACAGCTCGCCCCCGGTCACGAGATCGAACACTAGGTAGTGGAAGTTCTCCTCCTGAATGCTGTCGTGCAAGCGAACGATGTTCGGATGCTGTAGCTTTCTGCATATCCGGGCCTCCCGCTCGAGCTTCTGGAAGTCGCGCGACGTCAGCTTCTTCGTGTTGATGATCTTCGCCGCAAACTCGAACCCGGTCGACTTCTGCACGCACCGCTTCACGATCGAGAAGGCGCCCTTGCCGAGCTCCTCCTTCAGCTCGTAGTTGTCGGAGAAGCGTGTGCACGCTGGCTGGGCCGCCATGTTGGTCACTGGGTTGTAGGTGATGGTGGGGGGACGGGTGGTGGTGCGGATTGGACGAAATCAACCGTACGATCGATTGTTCTCACTCACTTTTTTACTCTCGTTATCTCGTTATCTTCTCGCTTTCTCTCTCTTTCTCTTTCCTTTTTCTCTATTTCTATCTCTCTCTCGTTCTCTCCCTTTCCCTTTTTATCTCGTACACATACAAACAAACACGCACTGTACCACCGCACTGTAGCGGGTGGGAAGCGAAATAGCCCAGTGGGTAATTCCCCGGCAAATGGACGACACACTACGCAGCAAGCAGAGTTCCTCTTACAATACGCTTAACCGTACACACACCGTACGTAACACCCGTTTACTGGGATATCTCGGTATCTCTAACACCGTCCAGAGCACAGAATGTTGACCTGCGTGAACGTGTAGGGCTTCACCCACACACCGTAGCACCTCTTATTGTTGCCTTCGGGCAACCTTAAAAATCTAGCCTCACTCGTTCCCTTAACTCCTACCCCTTTTTTTGCTCTATTGCTTTCCTCCCTTCCTTTGTCACGCAGCGCTTGTGGGGTGGTCGCTTGAATTCGCGCAGTTTGATTCTGATCTGTTGATTGATTGGTTCGTGTGGCGCTGTTGTGACGGTGACTCCTCACTGACACATGAGTCGCGCGCTGCGGCGTGATTGGTACGATTGCTGAATCGTGAGTTGTCCGGTCTTGGATGCTGAGCGTTCCTGCTGCTGTAGCACCTTGCCAAACATGATACTGTATAGCTGTCAACCTGGCGTCGCTCTGCTAGCACACTATTGCCACGTTCGCACCTCAATTGGCCTCGATAATGGGGGCTGCTAGTTGCTGGTAGGTCGGTTTAATTTCCACTTCCGAATCTAATCACACTGAACGCTGCTGAAATGGAAAAAGCAAACGAAAAACGGCGAGTTGTATTAGAAATTATGCAACGAGAAGTTTACAGGATGATCGGCGGACATATAATGGTAAACCAGCGATGTCAAACTCATTTGACTACGGAGAGCTAAAACGCTGCATAAAATAGTGACTAGTAAAGAGTTATTCATGTGTTAGAATGACCTACATTCAATGGAGATGATATATTTGTCGATTCAATCATATTTACCATCGAGTTGGGCGCTACGCACGCTTGCAAATATCGAAGAAACATATAAGAAATCAAATTGTGCTTGATTTATTTCTCAAGGAATTGCGAGCCGCATTGAAAGCGAGATCCGTCAGACTTACGGTTCTTTATCTCTCACAGATAAGATCTTCACTATGGAGGAAATTATGATTCGCTTGGTTACGTCAAGTATATAATATAAATTACTTATAAAGCGAAAGCTGATCGTGCTGTAACCACTTTTTTACACGAGAAGACGTGAATCGTCATCAAATCTAAAGGGGGATTGGTGGCTGTAAAACACCATACAGTCGGACGCGAAATAATGGTCCAGGGTGCGGGTACTTCTTCAATGCTTTTATCCTACACACCCACAAACAAAGAGGTTATCGTTGTCCGCCAGCGAACAAGAAGAGATAGTTAGTTTTATTGATTTGTGGATAGCCCATTCGCTCAGTAGTCAAGTCCACCAAACCCTCTACTACTCCAGAGCCAATCGATTCGATATCAAAAGGTAACAGCACACTTTGAGCAAAGTATAAGTGACAGGCCATATAAATTGATCCCCGCAATTTTACCCCGTCAGGTTACTCTCCACCTCCCCCCCCCCCCCCCCCCCCCCCCCATCATCTGGCCCAAGAAAAAAGCAATACAGAGTGGAAACCAAATCTCATCCTAATCGGAAAGAATTCGATTCGTCTGTGGACACCCAGCAGGGGCGGCAGTCTGAACTTTCCGCTCAACTTTTTTTTTATACGAATAAATGATTGCTTCCCCACTTTATCCTCATCTCTCGCTCTACTTCTCAATTCCTCAAGTAGCGAAGTGGTTCCATGTTTTATGCTTTTCGAGAAGGACCTGCTGGGTTGGGAATGGTTGGGGCAGTCGTCAACGTCAACCGCAGAAGTGCATCACAACAACGGGACATGTACGTGCGTTGAGGATGTTCTGCGGGGATATAGAGGACGAGAGATTCCAACAGCAACCATATGGTAAGCTTATAAGCGCCTGGAAAAGCTCAGGGCACACACATACACTAACACAGACACATACATAGCAGTATATCTATATATCCGTTTCTTCCATCGCAAGCAAAGGACGATCAATGGCGAACCACCTGCGGTAGGGTAGTCGGTGGTTTCGCTTTATTAAATTATTCACCCAATACCAATACACCCACTCGCACAGCAGCAGCAATACACACCTACACCTGGAGGAGAGCGCGTGTGCCTCCGGATCCTGTGCTTTGCGGGATACGAAATTTGATTACCTGACATTCGTGTGCACGAGCGACAGGTGGTGGTGGCGGCTACAAAGCGGAAGCGGGAGCTGCTCGGTACAAAACAAATGCCGACGTCGTCGAAGGGCAATCAGCGATGTTCGGCAATCAATCAATACCAATCCGATGCAGACACGCAAACACGGCGCAACAAAGCGAAACAGCGGAGCGAGCGAGAGACAGAGAGAGAAGAATGAGATGAATTTCGTACACTACAGGGTAAACCCAGCCATACACTAAGAGATGGATAGTAGGCGCTAGAGTAAAGGATGTATCAGCGAAGGTGACGCGCGGAGCATTGACAGTTGTGTCACAAACACGGCCAGTCTACACACACGCACACAAACACATTCACACCAGCCGAGAGTCGAGGCCCATCGAGGCCTGAGCAGCGCAATCTAAGGATTTTGTTGATGGGGAATCTTCCTGTGCGCAGTGATGCGGCTGCGTGGAAGGGTGAAAGAGTGTTGTTGAGTCGTGAGCACAAGCCATAAATATGCGAACGGTGGTTACAACAGCGGGAAGTATCAGTGGGAGCGCGTGCGAGGAAACCCCCTCATTTTCCCAACGGCGAGGACGACCACAGAACACACCACACAACAGCAATCGGTGGTTGGGCTGGGAGAAAAAAGGGGGAAGCGAAAAAAGAAGCAGCACACGGAAAGCAACAAACACGGTTCTTCTTTGCAACCCGATTTTGACACCGTAAATTTAGCGGAGAAGCGCACTCTGGATGTATTTTTATACTTTTGCTCAGGCCGACACACAAACCTTTTTAGCATCAAACCGCCCGACAGGCAACACACCGACCAACACACAGCAACCGACCAGTTCGCCCGAAAGGAGAACCGCGTATTGAGCCGCTGGGAGGATAGAGAGCGAGAGCGCGAGCGTTTGAAAAACTCAAGCTCCTAGGAACTTTTCTTTTGGTTGGTATTTTGAGTGGAACCATACACACAAAACACACACACACCAAAAAAGGGCACCACTTGCACACACGTATATAGCTATCTACATGTGCCCAAGCAACTAACCATCGTTCTTGTACAATTGTATTGCTCATGCGTATTGTACGCTTCGTGCTGTGTTCCTACTACACAGTTCTCCTCCCCTGCATGTGAAGTTGGTGGTGCAACACACGGGGATTACACCTTCTTCGATCGCAGATATCCATATTCTTCAGCCATGTCCGTTAATATGCACGCGTGAAATAGAGAGAGAGAGAGAGAAGAATAGAGTGACAAAGAGAGAGAGAGAGAGAGAGAGAGAGAGAGAGAGAGAGAGCGAGAGGTGGAGACGATCGAACTGCTGAGATGTAACAATAGATTCAAAGGGATAACCAGTTACTGATAGTCAAATCATCACTCATCATTATCATCATCATCAACATTGCGGCTATATATTTTCGAGCGTAGATACCTACTCTCTATGTGTTCCCCGGGTACATTCACCAGCAACAGCAGCAGTCATCTGATACCCGGTGACGGAGAAATCCCCGAAATTCCCAAGGTAGTTACATTGTTTTTTTTTTATTAAGAGATCTTCCACGCGAAGTAAAGAATGTCGCATAAGCGAGTAGCGCGCAAACAACTATCAGCAACCCAGTAAACAACCATACAGACTACATGAAAATATTTGAAGCTTCCCTTTCCATCACGCGCGGCACCATTTGCAATTGGATCGAAATTTGTCCATGATCGATTCCGAAGATTAGAATCGCAAAAAGGGCGGAAATGGTGAGGTACTGCTGTGCGATGGCGCCACCACCATTAGAGCGTGTTGTCGCGGTGCTCGAATGTTACTTCGGGCTCGTATGGATATCCGGCACGCACCCCGACGACGTCTCTGTGGTACGATGATATGTGTGGTCGTAGTACCTTTTTCCCGGATTAGGATCGATTTTCTGTGACTGCACCTGTCTCTCGCTCTCGAATGGTTTTGTTTCAGCTTTGCAGATCCACACACACATATACAAACACATACACACACATACACGCACGCACACACACACATTTATATAGTGTATCATGCAAATTTGCTCGACCGACAAACTTTTGGGAGCATCCCTTCTTTGTTTCGGTCTCCGAGAGCCACTCTGCCCTTCCCTTCCACGCACTAGTACTGCTCCCGAACTGGCAAAATCAGAAGCATCGAACACACGACTTGAAATCCTGCTGAAGTTATAACTGAGGAAATAACGATAAGCTTCTCCATGCTTTGGTGGCGTTATCCATACCGAGGCTATAAGAGCTCCAGGCACCCGTCACCATCCTCTTTCCGGGAAGATGTATTTCTGGCACTTTTAGTACATGGGATACAAAATATCTCCACTTCACTGCATATCCCCCCCATCCCTGAGTCCTTTTGTCAGCGAAAGCTACAACAGAGTCCCCGGACCGGACACTTGGGCGGAAATTGAAAAATGGCCCCCGTTCCGTGACCGTGCGATTTTCGATTACTTACAACAATAGGCGCTGGAACGATAGGCCTAGCTCACAGTCGGCCTGCAGCCAATCCCCAGTCACCCGGCAGAGCGTCGATTGCACAACTGCTGCTAGGGCCCCGCAAATCGTACCGCCGTGACCGTGTGCTCGAGAATGGCGCTGCTCTATTTGCCCGGAAAACGCGCGACGCAAATCACACAGGTGTCTTTTTCTGTAAATCTTCTCCTGCATCTTTGTTCATCGGAAGAGCAGAGAAAAAGTTTGTGTATTAGAGAGAGAGAGAGAGAGAGAGAGAGAGAGAGAGAGAGAGAGAGAGAGAGAGAGAGAGAGAGAGAGAGACAGAGAGACAGAGAGAGAGAGAGAGAGCAAGAGAGAGCGAGAGAAGGAGATCGAGCGAGCGAGAGAGATTTACATGAAGCACAAGAGAGCGAATATAGCATTACACCCAATTTCTTGTCAGGAATGTAGGGGGAGGCACGGAACACGCCACTCGTCAGAGATGTCCGACCTGTCCGACACACTCTTCATGGAAAATGGATCCAATTGGTACGTGTAGCATTGGCTTCATTTCCAGCTATTGCGATGCTTCATCTATCTATTGTGTATCAAATACCTTCAGCGAAACTCACAGATGAGTGGATGTGCATTTATAATGTGCAGGGTTTTGAACCAACATTCGGCTGACCGACTCGCCGGCTTCTCCCCAAGCAAGCGCCAATCTCTCTTGGAGGTGTGTCCCGAGAGTCGACACACACACACGCACATATACACAGAAAATAAACTTTCAAAGCGAAGTTGCTTCGTCCTTTTTCGCCCTTTTCATCGATCTCCTACTAGACCGCCATGCATAAGTAACGAATTTGGCATGACATTTCGGACCAACGAAGTGCAAAAAAAGAGCAGAAAAGCAGAGCCAAGTAGTAACGAAACTAGAGCTCTATATGCGCACACGGTTCGCCTCTCTTCTGATTGGCTTACCTTCTTCTAACCGCATGCATCATTAATTATACAATCATCATTTTAGATTAAACCACTCTGAAGCTTCCCGGGGTTGCGCCTTTTACCTTCGCTATGTCGCTCTATGCGGTACCCCTGCTGTCTCAGTGTGTAGGGGGTTTGCTCTTCGAAGGTTATCCGTAGCAGCGTTTACAGCCTTTTCTCGAGCGCACACACACACACGTACAACAACACGAACATATACTAAAGTGCATTATGGGCCATCAAAACCGAAAACCCCTCGAAAGGATCCACTGGTACTCGTCGTTGACTCGACATGGGGGACTCGCTTTTCTCCAACCCCCTCCCTCACCCCACCATATATCGATTGAAACCCACACTCAGCACGCTTCGGGTCGACTGGCTTTTTGTCCCGAAGGTCTTTTGCCTCGCACAAACCACCAGACCAATGATGGTTGCTTCCGTCGAAACTGCGCGTAAAATAAGGCTCTAGATGCGATACACAACACCACCCCGAGGAGCAGAAGAAGGTACATGACGACACGACGACCTGAAAGCCTGAGCGAGGGCCTCTCCACTCACACACACACACACACATACACTTTGCCGTTAAGTACCCGGGGCCAGTGCAGTGCCACACCAGGACACCGGGCGCCCGCAATTCGAATGCTCGCGCGTCTGGGGTATAATATATAAGTAGTTACGGCACATTACGCCCCCTCCCCTGCCCTCTTATGACGCTAGGGCTTCCATTGCACAACGGGTGCGATTAGTGGTTGTGCCCGCGATACGATGGATTCCCCTACCCCCACCTCACTTCAACACCAAAAGGGGTTAGAGGACGTACACACCCGCGCAAGTGGTTCCGTCGGACGATGTACTACTTTTATGCTCTTTTTTGCGCAAAAAAAAAAAACAAAAAAAAAGAAGCACCATTACTATTCTCGTTTTGTGACAGTGACACTTACAGAAGTGGGGTGTGGGGGGGGGGCTAATACAGCGGTATGTGAATGTGGTCGAGGAAACACTTAGCGAGCGGATAGTAACAATGGCACGGAGCTGCTTCAGATGAATCCTTCAACCGCGACTAACGCTGTAATGTCTTCCTGAGCACATTTTCCAACCGACGACCGACTCTACCACTGGGTCTGCAACGTTCCTACTGCACACCGATGATTGATGCTTGAAATGATGCTCTCGTTTGGTTTTTGTTTTTTGTTTTTTAGTTTCGTTGCACTGCATTGGCATGTGATCTGGTGCTTTTTATGGTTGTGTTAGCACGACTACATCCGGCAAGGATATTCCGCCAAGATATCCGGGCCTGGAAAGCTGGAATACGACAGTTTGCGGGTGTAAAGCGTTACCCCAAATACCTCGTCCTCAAAGAAAAGGACGTACCCCAATTACACCAACAAGACAAGCTAGCCAAGCACAGTAGGCACATGCAAACAGTCATGCGAGTCGTATGCATCGGACATTTTGCTACACCTTTCGTGTTGTGGAGCTCAAACTCATGCACCTTCCATGACCAACGGGTGGAAAGCGTCAGTGCGAGAGTGAGACTACAGTTCTAGCTAGGAATAAATGTAACACCGGAAACTGAATAGAGGATGGAGTGTTTGTTAAAAGGACAAACCAAAAAGTTGAAAGTATCCAGCAAAAAAACCCTCCTCTGTGCTAAACTGAGCGGTGGGGAGCGTTGAATGCAGCCACGGGAGGATCTTCCTTCCTGGGACAGCGCTGTCAAACTTATTTGACCATGCAGTATATAAGTATTTACTTGCGAGATGCGATGATACTTGATAATGATGATTTTTTTCGCTCGTGATACAACCTAACTGAACATTGACTTGGGAACTCCGCAAACACCTGGCGATATCAAATAAAATAGTTGGTTGCTCAGAGCATTGGAGCCCGCACTGAAAGACACCTCGAAGGACCCCAAGTTTGACATCTCTGTTCTCAAGCGATCGACCACAGGCACCGAAAGAGTTTTTGGTGGGTTTCGGAGCGTACTACCTGGACCCTACCTGTGTGTGTGTGTGTGTGTGTATGTATGCTCTACAAGAAGACGGAGGAGGACTCGCGGTGGCAATTCGAAATCCTGCGATGCATCATGTCGGTGGGGCAGGGGGCGCGCACTGAGCAAAAGAGCTGCGTACTTGAAGTTCGAAAAACACACTAGTATTGGTGTGCGAAAGTAATACGACTGTGTGTTTGTAGGCGCGGCGGCCCTCTTGTCCGGGAGAGAAGATGAAGGGAGCATGCACACTCCGCGGATTGACAGCGGGAGGTGTTTGGGCCAATTGTTAGAAGAAAAAGAAAAGCGCAGCCAGTTGAAGATGACAAGGCGGGTTTTTAGTACATCTCGGCGCTGCCTCCCCCTCCCCCTTTCGAAACAGAGAAACGCACTGCCAGCGACGAGACATTCGAGGGCGACGACATTGGGATCTCCTCCGACCGGAGTTTATCGGTTTGGAAAAAAAAGAAAAAAAGAAGGGGGGTCGGAACGGAAAACGCGTACACGCACGGGGACGGGCGTAATGTTGAAAGCGAAAAAAACACACACACACACACACACAGCGAGAGTGCAGTGGAGAACGGACACGCGGAGAGATTGTGGGGTGGTGGTGGATTTTCACCTAGGCGACGGGGACGTGCCTGCTGCAAAGGTTCCGGTTGCGCATGCCCGTGGAAGATGCGCACTGCCCCGTAATACGCGGGACACCGCACACACACACACACACACACACACACCACACACACACACACCACACACACACACACACACACACACACACACACCACACACACACACACACACACACACACACACACGTCCGCGAGGGGATGAAAAAAGGCGGGGGGGGGGGGTAGATTGGGAGGGTTGTTCTGTTCGTTCTGTGCCATACGTACAAAAATAAAGCACACGGGGCGTCGTTTCTTTTCTTTTTGTGGGCCAGAAATTAGGTTCGTAATTAGGGTCTGCGTCTCCATCTTCCCCTTGCCCTTGCCACTCATCTCTCTCTGTTCTTCTCTCTCTCTCTCTCTCTCTCTCTATCTCTCTCTGTCTCTCTCTTTCTTTTTGTGCTGGCAAAGAGATTACCAATGTCCCAGGCAACAACAACAACAACCAGAGCAGCAAAAATCGCTTCCTCAGTCTGAAATCGCTGCAAAAAGAGAGCCTCCCGCATTTGATAGAACAAATTGCCCATTAGGAGTGTGTGTATGTGTGTGAGAGAGAGAGAGAGATAGCGCGCGTGGGGCTAATGGGGGCTGGCTGGACATTCCGGAACCCTCTGAACGACCCCTGGCGATCCCTCCCGTCCCACTGCATCACCCTGCACGTTTGCTGGTGTGCCTCCTCACACAACACAGATGTTGTTCACGCTTTCGTGTTGCTGCAGTGCTACTACCTCTATTCGGCACACACGCACGCACACATCTCGGAACGTCCCTGTGCACCTGGGAGGGGGACGGTCGGTCGCGCATTTATGCACGCAGTTTCACTGTATAAATAGCCATATTTCGAACGTTTGCAGGGGACCGATCGGTGGAGAGGGGAGGGCAGCTCCTCAACGATAGCGTGGTAGAGGGGTGGGAAGGTAGGTAGGGCGAAGAATATTGTTGGATATTTATAACGCGCACAGTCAAAACTGGTGCAGCAGAGCACGGTCCGGTGTCGCTGCCCGCTGCTGCAAGGACCAAATTTTATGCACACACTCGCACACACACACACACAAATGCAGTAAAGCGAGACTCCCCAGGAAGGCACGCGCACGCGTTTGTGTGTGTGTATGTGTGTGAAGAAAAGGAAAAAGTTTTGGACCATGGAGTCGAGACCACGATGGTAAAGGAACAGTAGTCAGTCCTGGCGGGTCGGGACAGTCAAGAGCTACTTACGGGTTTTCTTCCTGTTTCGTTTTGTTTTGTTAGCACATTCGTGATTTTCCGTGCCGCTTCCCGACAACGAACGGCGCCGCAGCTGCACCACTCCCTTTTTCTGCACGCGCGCAGCTCACCAGGTGGTCGTCGACCGCGAATTGTTTGCAGCCATTGACAGGCGGATGACAGGCGCACGCACGCACGCACGGTACGGCGGCAGCATCAGGTTGATGGATGAACGGGTGTAGAGGGGTGGGGGAAGGGGTGTCGGCTGTCTTGGCGGCTGCTGCTGTAGGTACTGCCCCTGGACACCACTGGTTGGTTAGCCCCACGCGAGCGCGCGCACGTATAGCAGCAATCCGAGAGCAGGCGGCGAACCCTACAGGGGGTGCCGCTGGTGGATCGACCCACACGACGCACGCCAAAAGGATCCGGCACACACACACGCACACAGAGACAGGCGCGCGCGCACACACACACACACACACTCGCACACTCACACAAACGCGCACACACACACTGCTGTGAAAATGCCGAAAACGCGAATTCGTGTGGTGAGTTTTAGTGCAGTTAGTGGCCCGGGATTTTGTGACTGCTGTTGCTGTTGATTCGGGGGGCGGGGCGGGGAACAGGTTGGGTGCGTTGGGTGGGCTATTTTTACTGAGCGACCCTCGCGACTTTGGGCGGGTTGGTTGGTTGTGTCAACCGTTTTCGAAAAACCACTAAGCGCGGTGTGCTGCGTTCTGTGCAAGCGAAACTGCAATGACTTCAAGACGGTTCTGAGAGCACCGGAGTACCCCCGTCGGACGCGTCGTTCTCTCGAGTGGTCTCCCCACACAGAGCCACACTCACTCACTTACGCACCCAGCGATAGCTCTTAACTCTGACTCTCTCTCTCTCTCTCTCTCTCTCTCTCTCTCTCTCTCTCTCTCTCTCTCTCTCTCTCATTCTCTCTCTCTCTCTCTCTCGTGGAAAACTCTCGTTAGGTGCAAAGAAAATGCGAAAGAGAGAGAGTAAGAGAGAAAGAGAGTGTATAAAAAGAAAGAAAGAGAGGGAGAGGGAGAGAGAGTGAGAGAGAAAAAGAAGGAGAGAAAGGGGACATAAAGAGAGGAAAATGTGTGTAGACACGCGCTCGCCCCTAATACGCGCCCTCCGGCAAAATCTCCGGGAACTCCAAAAAATCTAACCTTCCCCCCTTCACCTTCCCCATGACCTCGGGCAGTTCGGAACACTAACATCGACGATAAAGTTTTATTTGCATGTGTTTTTCCACTTCAGGGATGTGTGTGTGTGTCCCTTGAACGGTGGGAGATTCTCCTTACAAACCCCCCCCCCTCCCGCTCTCCCCTCCCTCATATGCTTTTGCTTGATTGCTGCGTGAACTTATGCTTTCCCGCAATTCTTCAAACTGTAGCAACCGCACAGAGAGCCTTCTCCGCCTCTTTGCCGTTAAAGCGGGGCGGTGTAGGGTTTGCCCCCATTCCTCCCCTGTGAGGTTGCCTCCCAAACTAACCTCCTTTTCACCGACACATCGGCCACTATCGGAGACAACGCCACAAAACCCCTTGGTAAATCGACACTGGCGAGCGAAAAGCTGGACAAAGGGATGGAACTGTCCACCCACACGCACACGCACACATCACAAGCAGAACGCGGGGCAATAGTTAGAAAAGGACAGGGTAGCTCCACCGCTATCGATCATTGTTACCCTCGGTGGAACTTGTGTGTGTGTGCTAAAGTGTGTCTGAGTAGCGTTATTATCGAGGGCCATACTTAAGAGATTTCAGAGCTGTGTGGAAGAGCAATCGTGAGGATGTCTTCCTTTTTGGAGCAGAAAATTTACACTTCATCTGTGTTTGTGTGTGTGTGTGTGTGTGTGTGTGTGTGTGTGTGTGTGTGTGTGTGTGAGTGTGTGACTGGAACACGGCCAAAAAGAGACAAGGACAAAGCTCGCTGGTGTGTGTGTGTGTGTGTGTGTGTGTGTGTGTGTGTGTGTGTGTGTGTGTGTGTGTGTGTGTGTGTGTGTGTGTATGTATGTCTGCCAGCCATAGCTCTGTCACGACACTCTCTCTCCTCTTCCCTCTTTCCATCCCTCTCTCTCACTCAGCCCTCATTGCACATGCAATATAGGGTTTTCCAGGGGTTCTCATAGTTGTGGGACCCTTCCTTGACTCTTTCCTATGGGAAGTGAACTTCATATGGTGGAAATTGGACTCTATGGCATCCTAGTTGTACAGGCTACTTGGACATTCCTATTGGATTTGCCCAACAAGGGTGCAATAGAGTCCAATTCCCATTACATTTCACATTACAGTTTGTTTCACTTAAGAAATAGTCAATAGAGTGTCTCACAGCTATGAGATCTCCTGGAAAACCCTGTAAAACGAAGGATACATGCACACGCACCTTTTCCTTCGTGCCCAGCCAATACTGCGTTTTTTACTTGCATGCGTGCATGCGTACGTGTGCACGTGTGTATGTGTTCGAGAGAGAGACAGAGTCAGAGACAGAGAGAGAGAAAGAGAGAGAGAGAGGAAGAGAGAAAGACAGAGAGAGAGAAGGGTACAGGTTTTTCGCTAAAGCCTTGAGAAGATGACATCCACAAAACAGTCCTGGGAGTTGGCACCACATAACCCCCGCACGCCTCCCGCGTCACACACACACACACACACACACACACACACACACACACACACACACAGTAAGAATAAAGATATGAGGCACACACAAAATAAAACAACTTTTCTCTAGTGACCTCTTTCAACCTTCCTCCCCTCGCATTCCACACTCCCTCCAAACCCACTTCGAAGAAGAATAAAATCACACACGCACACGAAACGCACCTTTCCTCGGTGGAAAATCGAAGCACTTCTTTCGCAGGACCCTTTCGCTGCAGGCAGCCCTGTGCGGGGGCGGGGAATCCTGGAGAACACCTGTGGGGCACGGAATGGGAAGGTGTGGGCGGACGGGTTGACACAGCCCGTCGCGGGTGCGTCCTGGCGCTTTCCGCGTTACTTTCGTGTGCTGGGGCCCGACCGCAGGAAGAAGAGGCAGGGAAAAAAAGAGGTAATCACATACACGCGCAAACACACAAGTTGACTGTTGACTGCTGTTGCTGCTGCTGGAAGCGTTTGTTGCTCGGTTTGCTGTTTGCTGACTGGTGCCCGCTTGGTGGTTTTGCCGTCCCAGCTACCGATAACACTAAACAACGCCAGTTGGGTTTTTCGCGTGTACGGGTACGGGTTGCCGCCGTGCGATTGATTCCTCCTGGTTCACGGACAAGCGCGCACAAACACACACACACACACACGCAGGAGACTATCACCCGACCAACCGACCGAGAGTATCTCTGATATGAGGCAGCCCGAGCCGTGCTCGAACGGACGTGCGCCGCGCCACCAAGCTCCTTCTCCACGCTTTCCCAGGCACGGAGGCAGCTGTCCCGCTCGCACGTATGGCCAACACCGGCCACCGGTTCTCCTTTCTATTGTCACGGGGAATGGCCATTCCGTTTCCCACAGAGAGAGAAAGAGAGAGATAGAGAGAGAGAGAGAAAGATAGAGAGAGAGAGAGAGAGGCGAAAAGCGGAGAGCGAGTTTTCCCGCGACCCAGAAAGGAACACTCGTCAGTTTTCCCCACTTCTCCTTGTACACGACAGAGAAAGAGAGAGAGAGAAAGAGTAAAAGTGACACGAGAGATTCACTGTTGAGCGCGAAACACACCCCAGGGGAACTTTCGCTCTCTGGCGAGAGTAAAAGACAGAGAGAGAGTGAGAGACAACAACCAAAAGAGCGACATCTGTGTGGAAAAACTGGTACACCCTGTGTTGGGCCCGATAATGGGCCTCCATAGCCAACCCTCGCCTTACCAACAACCCCCATCCCAATGATCCTTTTAGCTCACCCTCACTCTCTGTCCCTCTTTCTCTCTATCTCTGAATCTTTTGAGGATTCCCTTCTTCCAGCGCTTCATTTCCCTTTACTATAGCTCTTTATCTCTCTCTCTCTCTCTATATATCTCTCTATATCTCTCTCTCTATCTCTCTATATATCTCTCTATCTCTCTCTCTAGATGTGAACAGAACGTAGTGGGAAATCATCCTCTCGCGATAACATCTTTGTAGTGCATTTTCCGCACCGCATAATCTATTCTCTCGTTCTCTCGCTCGCTCGCTCACCCTCCGACGAATGGGAAAACTCAACTGGCTCTAATAACGAGAATTAGTGAACAAATGAACGACGAGGGAAGAGGGAGAATACAATTTGATGATGTGTGCGTGTGTATGTGTGTGTGCAGGGGTAGCGGGGTAGAGAATGATAGATTAAAGGGAGGATGCGTACACATGGCGGGCATTGATTTCAATCATTATTTTTCCGATGAAACATTTCGCCACCTCTGGGCAAACCTTTGTGAGCGGCTGGCAACAGCCCACCTTTTGCCCTCCTAAACACCCTCCTCATAATCCCACCCCCCTGTTTGGGGCGATTGTTTGTTTTTCGCTTTTGTTGTGACCGTCCGTCGGTGGCGCTTCGATTAGAAAGGTTTTTTTTTGTCTTCGTTTCTGCTCAAATCCCTCTCCAATCTTACACCAGGCGCATACAAGGCGCAAGTCCAAAAAGCCCCACCATCCCTGTCTCCATATTGCACCCTCTTTTCAACCTTCGCTTTGTTGAGCAATTTGCGTTTGCATGTAATGTTGACCTTTTTTTCTGCTGCAAATAATGACACCGCGCGCCAGAAAAAGATGGCGCGTGGACGAGCAAACAGTTCAGAGATCCGTAGTCTCCCAACCGGGACAAAAATACACTATTTGGAAGAAGGTTTTTTGCGGACTATCCCTTTATAATGCTCACGCTCCTCATGTATCTCTCTGCTAGCACTCTCTTTCATTGGATTTTTCCCTCTCTTAGTTGAATATTTCCCACACAACAAGAACAATAAACCCAGCTAAAATGATAACATTCGTGGGGCACTTTCCCTTCTCGAGCGCTACTGAAATACCACGAATTTGACCAACATTTGAGTTTTTCAAACGGCACACTTCGAGACGAGACATGCGGTGCTGTGCCCGGTGATGCTCTGCTCTGCCATTTGCCCACGAGAAAAAAGCAACCCTTTTCATGTCCCGCTGGCGCACAGGGTTCGAAATTCGAGTGCATTTCCGACGGAATTTCGAGCGTGCGCTTGCGTTACAAGCATAACGCGGAGAGAAGACCACTCGTTGCACACATGGAAAGTAAAAGAATTTCCGGCCATACGAGAAAATGTTGATTGCATGAAACTTTCTCAGAAAGATTGCTCCTGGTGTTACGCTTAATACCAATCAAAGGTCCTCGGAGGCATCGGGTTGCAATCGAAGATTCGTGCAACAGCGACATTTAAATGCCACTTCCATCGCCGCCGATGAGCATACCGGCAGCAGCAAAGCTAAATCCAACTACCTTGGGAATGGATTGTCACACCGTTTGTCTAATCGGATCGGCGACGGGTTTGCGCTTAGTACACACGCAAGTGACTTAAGAAGCCAAGTGTCTGCATGAAACGCTTCTTTCGTAGTGTTGGCGCGTGTTACAGTAGATGGCGCTGTGCTGCATTACAGGGCTACAGGTTCATCGTTGACGGGGAACCTAGTCTAAGTAATAACACAATTAAGACACAGATCGGTTGAGAATATGGATGAATATAACAGTAATTCTCGTACATAGTTAATTTGTCAAGATATTGAAACTAAAAAGCTGTCTGTAAAAAAAACTCTATATACGGCCACAAAGATCGCCATGGATTAAGGAGAACGGGTAATAAGCACTGCCATTGGCCGCTGCTGTGGCTGTGGCAGAGTTTTTCGACGCCTTTTCTTCGACGACAAAGTAGCCTTTCTATGTCTTCTGAATTGTTCAATTGCCTTGCTTATTTTTCCTTTCAAACTTAAAAGGGGCCAGCCGTGTGGTTTTCTAGGTTCATTTTAACTCCAATCCGACGAAGGAAGATTTCAGACGAAGTAACGTCCTTTACAATCGAGCATTAAAGGTCTTTGGCACTTAAATCCTATTATGAGATTGTTACAGTGAGTCTGCCCTTCACCCTTTCACTTCCTCTTGGGTCTTGTGTGGATGGCTAATTCACTAATTGGTATTGATGTGAACAAACAGCGAAGTTCAAGAGCTAAAATTAACGCAGACAAATTTCCAATGATTCACTAATGTTTAATATGCTGGCGATAGAGCTTATAGGAACGCAGCTCATAGCAATGATTATAGGAATAGTTACAGACGACTCAACCTAACCAGAAAAAAACTCTACTCTATTTCGTAAAACGGAGGACAGGAACTCCTACGACCGTTTTCCAGCTTCAATGAACTTCAAAAGGGTGCTGATGATGTTGGTGAAGTGATGTTTGGTGACGGAAACAAGTGACCTATATGGAAATAAGATGGAAAACACTACTTAACGTTAAACCAAATACCACCTATTATGTATTATATCTGCTTTTGAATTTGAGAAAGTGCAGAGGTATTTTGCTTAGATTGCTGCTTGCAATGGCTTGTGTGTCAGTTCCACTTCCTTGTTACCAGCAAAGTTGTCGATCCCCAACTTTTTTGAGTATAGCCTCTTCTTAGCATCCTTTCGATTCCGTCTACTATCCACTCCCTTAGCTCCTTATACCAAATTGTACTGCCATCTTAGTTCAGGTGAGGGTTAGTGATTAGAATTTTTCGTTTGACACGAGGAAAACTTTGTAAGTATATTTAAATGTAACTCTCAAAACTTTATAAAACAGGGTGAATTATACTAATATCTATTTTTATCCACAAATTGTGAGATGGACTGTTGTATGCACCTGATATTTAAAATACAACCAACTTTCCTGCACCTAATAGGGATCTTATAAATGTGTACATAAATAAATTTATCAAGTAAGAGTAATGTGGATTGCGAGTTATGTTAGATAATTTTGTTTATTTATTAATACAATAGGTGGTTGTTATTCAGGCACATTTATTGCCCGATAACGTTAAATGGATAAATAACCATTTTTGTTACGATATGTTAACAAGCTGATAATGTGGACAAATGGGTCGCAAATTTTTAATCGTAATTGGATAGACGCATGAAGTAGACACCAGTCATTACTGCTCAAAAAGAATTTAGTGATCCTGTTGCACCTAAAAGCCATAGGGAAGGCACTAGAGCCGACACATGCGAGAGTTTTAACAACTGTTAGATACTATGTAACTCTCCAATTGAGCGTTGCTAATGCAGTAGGTCAAATTAATTGTTTGTTTTTGTAAAATTAACTAAAAAGAAAGTAGCCCAAATTTAAGAAAAGAAGCGATTTTAATCGCTTCTGCTTCTAAATGAAACTTTTAAGAGTTTTTTGAGTATTCGTCAAGCCTCCAGGAAGCTTGTTTGAATAAAAGTTTTCACCCAAGTTTTCAGTTTTCCTGTCAAAAAGTGATATTCCAATTTGGTTATAAAAAAAACATGCTATGAGACCACCTGGACTACATACACTTAGATTCTGGATTCCATCACCAGAACTCTTTAATGCATCTTGGGATAAATGTAAACACCACCTTGTTTTGTCATTTTCGAGCAGGTACTCGAATCTAATTCTAGCTTTGAGGCTGGAATAATCTAGGCTAGTTTGTGTGTGGTTTTGTATGGAGTGTTTACATGATTTCAGCCTTCAACTGTCAAACTCCATACAAAAAACTAACTAGAATCGTGAAGGGCCCCACTATGTGGAGCGATGAAAGTTCACGCACTCATCGTAGCATCGTATGCTCTACGGAGCTCCATACGCTCAAAGTAGCTCAATATAGTTACGATCATTTTTGGACAATCCGTACGCCATTAGTTACGATTGCAGGTTCTGTGGATGTGTAGCGTTTGGTACTACATATCAGTAAACTTTCCAGTGGGAATGTAGAATGTTGTCAGAATTCTCGTAATTAATCGCTTGTACTCTTTCGACACAGCACCTAATCAAAAACTTAGAGGCCGAGGTGAGTTGAAAACGCATAAACGGTGTAGCATCTGTTTACAGGGTTTCGTACCCCGTGTCCAGAGTATCGCCAGCGTTTCCAAAGCATCGTGCAGCTGTCGTGGGATTGGTACGCCGCGATTGAAGATGCGTAGGAAGTCCCTGTGCAACTAATGCCCTTATTTTTTCATATAACGAGCTGAACGACGAAACGAAACGAGCAAAACACACACAGCACGAAGCAAAGTGTGCTCGTTTCGTATAACGAGCGTTCGGATTAGCTGCAGCCAACCGGTCCAACTCACATTAAGGCGGCGCTCTGGGACCAATCGAACGAGAAAAACAAACACGACTCTGTTCGATAGGTGCTCTGTCAGCTGTTCGATGTCTTATAGTCCTGACATGATGCACTGCAATACGCCTATCTTTTCATCTCGAAAATGAAGAATTTTCATAGTTTAAATGAATATCCATCTACAAGGGGAACATTCTACAAATAGTTTACTAGTTATTCATATCAATAATTACATAAAAATCATTCAAATTTAATATAAAAAATGTAAATAAACGTCCATGCGAAAACACACACAGTGCATACACATGCATTATGTACACGCAATAGTTTAATACATTTTAAATCTGTATGTTTCATGTTTTAATTGATTGTGAAGCCTTACAATAATTATTGATAGCTATTTTAAATAGTGTGCACGCAATTTTAAGAAGAAAAAGAGACAAAATACGTAAACAAACTTGAAAATGTCCCGAACTGAATCTACTGTAGCTGCGAAGCACAGGTGGGTATCGAACATCACAAACAGAATCAACTGTCATGTTCGACTCGATGTTTGTCTTGTTTGTTTGTTTGTGTCTAACAGTGCATCTCCATATCAAGGTGTATGTATTAAGAAGGTTGATTTCTACCGCTTTTGGTGGGCGACATTGCGGCAGACATCTGTCAATCCCTGCATACAAATTGCATTACCCCACACCAGCCCTCACCGATTTTTATACCGGAGCCCACGGAACAGTTATGTCAAGTCGAGAAATGTCATTTTGCTCTGAACAACTTCACCTAGTCATTTTAAAACACCTTACTCCTTTATATGCACCTTTATATGGGTTTGTTCGTGTCGGATGTCGTGTTCGATTGCTGCTAGAGCGCCGCCTAAACTTCACATCAAATCAACCTCTCTCCTCTTTCAACGAGCAAAGGCTCGCATAGCGAGCATTTGAGAATAGGGATATATTTTCTCTCTTTTTGTGTTGTAGCCTTTCCCGATACCAAAAACTCGAAACAAGCAATCAGGAGGTTACATACGTGCTGCAACCCGTTCCAGCATTCGAGTACTTCCCTTCGTGCTGTGAACACCGTGTGTGTTTTCGTCGAGTGTTATTGTGACAACCACAACAACAGAAACATGGTGAACAAAACTACCCAAGCCACCAAGTTCAAGCGGATTAAAATACCGATTGAAGTTAAAAAGGAGATTATTGAAAAGCGAGAGAGAGGTGTAAGCGTGGTCGAGCTAGCGCGCGAGTACAATCGCAACACGTCAACGATTTGCTGCATTCTGAAGAACAGAGAGCAGCTGAAGGCCAGCACCGTGTCGAGGGGAGTTTCGCGACACTCGCGCTCGAAACTGATCGACGACGTCGAACGATTGTTGTTGATTTGGATCGATGGAAGACAGCGAAAAGGCGAGCAGTTAACACAGAGCATCATCTGCGAGAAGGCGAAGCGTATCTACGGCGATATTGTGGCGGGCGGAGCAGGACAGGCTTCCACAGCGACCGGCACAGCGAACGAAACGTTCAAGGCGAGTAACGGGTGGTTAGAGCGTTTCAAGGAGCGTACCGGAATTCACAGTATTTTCCGGCAGGGTAAAACTTCTCGGGCGGCGAACGATTTCGTCGCTGCGTTTAACAAGCTGGTGCGCACGGAAGGGTTCCTGCCGCAGCAGATTTTCCATTGCGTCGAAACGGGGCTGTTTTGTCGCCAAGGTGCCAGCGGTACGGTACAGCAAGCGGCTGAACAAAAGTGCACACCTTCCGCGCCGGTGCAAGGCCGGCTGACGCTGTTACTGTGTGCCAATGCAAGTGGTGATTTAAAGATCAAACCGTTGCTCGTTTCCCACACCAGCAGCAATGGACCGCCGCGCGCATTCCAATCCAATTCCGCCCACCCGAATCCACTGGACGTATTGTGGAGAGCGGACAAGCAAGCGTTGGTTTCGGGCGATATGTTTGCCGAATGGATTAGCGGTGCCTTCATGCCCAGCGTGACCAACTATTTGCAGGAAAGCAAACTTCCCCTCCGGGCGCTACTCGTCGTGGACAGTGCATACGGTCGGTGCGTCGAAACGCTGGCCGACAACCTGTCTCGAGCCGTTCCGCTCCTTAAAGTACAGGTGCTTCCTCCCAACACGGCACCAGTGCTACAGCCTATGGACCAGCGCGTGATCCGTCTGTTTAAAAAGCACTACCTCAAGCAGCTACTGGTGCATTGCCTTGACGTTACGCATGGCACGCATCTATCGGTGGAAGAATTCTGGGCCCTGCACTTCCACATCGGGACGTGCGCTAAACTGATCGGGAAGGCTTGGGCAGCCGTTACGGCGGGAACGTTAAGTACTGGATGGAAGCGGCTCCTACCCGGTACGCAATGTTCGACGATCACACCCCATACCGGCTCCACCAGGGAACCAACGATGGATCAGCTTTGTACGCTCGCCAGCTGTCTGGGGATGGAAATAGGAAGCATCGATATCGATGGGCTGGTTGCAGAACACGATGAGGCGGATCCATCAACCGAGCAGCTGCAGAAAATGCTGAAAGCTGAAGGGAGTAAAAAAATGGCTGCTGCAGCAGAGACACAGATCAGTCCCCCCCAGTCAATCGAAGACATTCAGGCGGTGTTAAACGCATGGGATAGTATTGCCCCGTACGTACGCAAACATCATCCGGACGTGGCATTGGCTGCGCGAGCGAACGATGCGTACGAGTCGGATGTTATTGCGCACTATCGGGCAATAGTAAAACAACGACAAAAGCAATCAAAAAGTAAGGGTGCTGCAAGGAAAAGAAAGTAATGCACAGACATGAAGAAATAATAAATAACAATAAGTTTGATCGTGGGCACCTTCCGGCATTTTATTGTTTTAATGGCGGACACAATCTTTTGCTGACAATCAATCTAAACGATCTTTTGCTGAATCTGGTTTGGACCAACAATCAGGTCCAAAAATAAACCAATATAGCGTTTGCAGGGAACTTATTTAGCTTTCAATTGTTAGATATTCTTATCGATAAACCTATCCATAACATCTTTAAAGAATTATGGTTGTTCTATTACAATCAAGATGAAGAAAAAGTATTTTCGCACTGCGAAAAATCCAACCTCCAAGTCGACTTCTTGGAATGGTTATAAACATGACCCGCGATCTTCCTGATCCTGTGTGTTTCAAGACGGTGTACTGCGCACTTATCAGTCCGCTGCTGGAATAGAGTTCATCTTGCCCTTGCGCGGCTAGAGTCCATGCAATGGAAGACAACGCGCTTCGCCCTCCGTGATTGGAATCAGCGTCTTGACTTCAAGACTTGGTGTTTGCTGCTTGGAATCCCGCATCTCGCCGAATGTGTAAAGCATGCCAGCATAAGAATGCTTAATGGAACCATCGACTGGCCAGTACTGCTCGTAGATACACCTCTACGTTCCTGCCAGAACACTCCGTCGTCGGCCAATGCTTGCGGCCGCTGAAACCCGAACCACTTTTGGCTCTTGCAATCCCTTTCTTCGCATGTGCCGTTTCCTAAATTCAGTTGGCGATCTCTACCAGCCCGGAATGACGACGGCAGAGCTGACTCCGCATTTAACTGTTCGAAATGCGTGCAATAATATCGACGCATAAATGCTCTGCTCGTTAATTATTGTACATTGTAAACACAATTTGACTCGAGAGTACTCTGTAGTCCATCGGTTAATAAACTTTAAGCATTGAACATTACTCACAATCGATCGTCGTTCCATCGAATCCGAAAGCGCCGTGTTGATTGTATGCTTACATCCGTTTCGAGCAGCTCTCAAACACACGCACGCACGCACACAGCGAAACACACACATACGATTACGCGCCTTTAAGATAACATTAGAAAACTTAACAACTCTTATCACTTATCACTTATCACTAACTGGGGGAGGGATGGTCTTGACTAGAGATATCAATTCCGCGATGCTTCCCGTCAGCAGAACGTGAACAACCTGCGCCGCTGGACGGTCGCGTTTTGCTGTTCCTGCAGCAGCTGCAGCAACTACCTGGTGCAGGAATAGTTTTCGCGGAACGAATTTCGCAGACTGCATGCGGCGGAGGCTGGCTATCGAACGCTCTAGCGGGTATCGAGAATTGGCGCCGATTTTTCTGGAACAGTAAGCAGCAGGCCAGCTATTGACATGTCCAGTGTTGTAATTATTCCTTCGCCTTTTCCAAAGTTGTTGCACCAATTGTTCATGGCAGATTTGATCTGCAACACTTTTTTTTATTTTTCAATGTTTTTTTTATGCTCCCTCTCTTTCTCTCTCACACACACACACACACCACTTTTGCTTTCATACCGCGCTGACAGTTTGGCTGCTGTGGCGTTATGAGCTGCCAGTCAAAGTTAGCATAAAAAGGTGGGCCACGATGTATGTGTAAAGTGGCCCTTACACGATTGAGATAAAAGCTTGGAAAAATAATTTCGCTTCTCGTTTATGTGACCGCTCAAAAACTGGCCAAGATAGGTCGCTGAGAATTCACCTGGTGAACGATTTTGATTGTTTAGCCAGGATATGGTAATTTTGATGCAAAAAAATGTATAGTTTCTGGCAGATGTGAGGCGCATGTGGGATGCCAGCGCCGTCGTTTGACAGCTCGTGTGCGTGGAACTTCATGTAGAAAAAATAGGCTGAGTTTTTTTATAAGGACTTTCACGCAAACTCTAAACTGTTTCAAATATCGCCACTGCGGCGCTGTCAGTCTCAATTAAGAATCAATTCATGTGCTTGCTTGTCCCTAGCAAGTATCGCTCACAGTGGGTATCGCTCTTCCCGCCAGGCCATATTAATAAACAGTTTTGACAGGTCAAGGGACACTTTTACACTGCTTCTAGACGACACAAAAAAACTTTCGCGACAATTTTTGGCGACACTTTCTATGTGTCAAATCATCCTTGTTTTAGCACCAATGTACGGCTTACTTCGATCGTAATGTCGCGAAATGCGAGCGTAGCCTTGCTGTGAAAAACTCATAAGCTCGTGATATACACGATTGCCTTAAAATTTTTTTAACACTATGACGTTTTTTTATAGCAATGAGCTCACAGAAAATGTATGTATATCCGGGTTACGAACGACGACGAGCGGGCAGTCTGAGAACAAAGGAAATCCGTAGCTGGGTATCAACACCATCGATCATTAATCAAATCTCACTTGCTTCTGTACAAATGGTTCACATTGGAGTTTAGTACAGTCTTTCTCCGAGTTACGCGATTTTTTATTGTCAAACAATCGTATCGCTGCTCTAGTTCTAGCGATGCATAACTTCAATGCAAAACCATAAAACAGTACAGAGGGAAGGAGAAAGCTCTCAAAGCGAGGAAAGTGTTCGACTGGTTGGGGACCACCAACAGATGGCGTTACCACCTTTTTTTTAGAATCAGTCGTTCACCGTCTGCTAAACGAAGTCTTACTATATTCCGTTTAGGCAGAGAGCTTGAGTCGTTTAGAACCCGTTTAGTGATCGTTTAGTGGACTTGTGGCACTTGGGTATTCAATGGCAGATCGATACAAAACCAATCTGTTTCACGGCGAATATTTTCACACCATGTGCGTAGAAAATTTAGCATTTCATCAAATGCCATCGCACCATACAAGATGACAGCTGGATACATACATTCAGGCGTGAAATGTTTTAGCCATGTTTATTTAGGCTATTTTTTCACGACCCCTTTAATTGTAGATTAGTGGATTTGCGGCAATTGGGTTATAACGACCAGCCTGTTCAGTTTCAGAACCGAGCAGTGAATTTATTTTCTTTAGCTCAAGCAGTTTCAAACAGTTCAAGCGATTTTTTCAAGCGAACACCCAAGTAGGACTGTGTGTAGAAACCTTGCTAATCGAGCAGTTTGTGCTGCTCGAGCACTTCCAGTGTTGCCAGCAAGGTTGTATCCGTTTATAGTACCAGATCCACGGCAGATTCCCAGAATACCCGGACCAAAAAACGTATAGTCCCGAAGGAATCATGTAGAAATATGTATAAATATTTTTTTTACCATCCAAAACTTACCCTCTATTGCGTACTACTCTCTTGACTTACACTTTTGTAGCGAATTAATTAGAATGTCCCAGCACCCATCGCTCAACGCCGTACGCTGACAGCTGTCAGTGACATTCTCGATCCGCTCCCTGGACCAGTCCTGTCATAGCGGCCCGATACCATCATTTCCTCGTAAACGCTCGTGTTCGCAGGTAGAGCCCTAGTAATTTTGTCGCCATTTTTAGCTTCAAGCCAGCTAAGACAGCAGAAAAGCGGGCGTTTCTGCTTAAAATTGTTTCAGTGCATCAACAATTGTCGAAGTTTCGCAAGTGTGAGCGCTTTTCCCAATACTTCCCAGTGCCAGTTGTGTGTGCCGGTGACGCGTGCGTGTAGGGGAGCGCGCGCGCTTGTGTGTGTTTGTCAGTGTGTGTGCGTGTGTATGCGTGCGTGCGTGTCTCTAGCAAAGCCCCGCGTTTTTATGTCCATCTTTCCTTCTAATTCGGGTTCCTGGTGCACGGTGGTTGCCGGCATAGAGAGCGTTGATTTGAGCGAGTGCGTGCGTCTTCCTCGGAAATAAGCGGAAGCAAGCACCACTGTCAGTAGGATTTGTGCGTGAGTACGTTTGTGTGTATGTGTGTGTGTGCCTGAGTGTACATGTGCATGTGCGGGATCGTGAGTTGGTTGCGTTCCATTTGACATGTCTCTTGACATGTTCGGTGCTGTCCCATGTTCGATGTAACGCGATAGTTCGCCTACGATAGACAAAAGACGGAGCGAGAAACGAAACAGGAGACAGTCATATCACACAATTCAACAACCCCCCACATCCAGCAATCAACAAGCGTCACGGATTCGTTGAAAAAAACGGCCGCCACAACTAGCAACTGCCTGAATCCATTTCCCTTCGTGCCGGGAGGCGAGAAAGAGAACGGAAGAGATAGGGACAAGTAGGGAGCGAGATCGAGAGCGAGATTGCGTGAGTGAGAAGGAAGAGTCTGGTGCGTGTGGTGCGGCTGTGGTGGGTTAGAAAATGTCGTACATGGGCAAAGTTTCGTCGCCCCGCCGTACGGAACAGCGCTCGCAGGAGGACGACGACTGCGAGGAGGAGGACGAGGTGACGCCAACGGGACGGAGCGGCCGTCCGGTGCTCGCCGCCACCATGGAGGAAGAAGACAGCGATCGTAGTAATTCTCGAAACCACACCAACACTATCAACAGCAGCACAACGAGCGAACAGGATCAGGTAAGTGGAGGAGCAGAAAAAAGGGGGGAAGGGTGGAGCAGTAGTTTAGACGGCGGATGTTCTGGCGAAAAACAACCCTCTTACTTTTGTACCCTCGTTCCAGTCACTCGTCGGCAAAATTGCCTCGAACTTCCTGTCCAACCTGTCGAAGCTGGTGCGCAATGCCAAGGAGAAGATAGTGTCGCCAAAGCAGGACAGAAACAAGAGAAGCCTCGAGGCGGACCTATCCGGCAGGCAGGCCCGCGAACAGCTGGCAGCAGAACCGCGGAAGCGACCGCGCTCTTCCATCGTGGTAACGTATTTCCCTATGCGCCCGTCTGGTGCTTCGCTTTTGACGCTTGGTGAACGTTTAATAAACCTTGCATGTGTGTGTGTTTGTATTTGCCCCGTTTCTTCGCTCTTAGGACAAGGAGGAGGAGGAAGAAGAGGGGGAGGATGAAGAGGACCAGGACAGGGCAGAGCGGGCAGTGATGGAGCAGGAGCAGGAGGAGTATGCGGATGAGAATGATGAGGAGCAGGTACCCGCGGCCCAACGGAACGCCCGTACTTACGAGACGGTTACGAAACGGCGCCGGCTGCACGAGGTCGAACCGTCGGTGGCTGCCGCTCCATTGCCCCGCAGCACGATCGGGATGCGGGCCAGCCGGGCACCGGTCCGTTCCTCGAAACACACCCAGACCGATCGGTTCGATCGATTTGTCGCGCAAACGGGCAGGATGGAGCGTGCCACGTCCATGGTCGGGCAGTACCGAAACACGCGCAACGATGGTCGGCCCAGTGGGCGCACTTCCCTGTTCGGGCGGCCTGCGTCGGTGGCATCGTCGGACAGCGTGTTCCGCCCGTACTCAATCCATTCCACCCAGCCGTCGGCAACGGTTGCGTCGGGAGCGGAACCGGAGGACGGCGCGGCGGGCGAGCCAGCCAGACCGTTCGCTGCGTACAAGTTTGGACAGGGGCTTGCCGATGCGTCAGGCCGCATGACGAGCTTTCTGGGCAACGCGCACTACCGGCAGCGGATGGAGAGCCTGCAGCGCGGAGCGGTCCCGAAGGCGTTCTTCTCGTCCCACGACGAGCCGGCCAAGAGCCTCTACTCGAGCGGATCCGAATCGAGCGTCTCCTCCCGACGGCCCTCCTTCAACCGGACCCTGTTCGGGTCCGTCTCCTCGCTCAGCAGCGGCCGCATACCGCCCGAGTACGGTGGGTCACCGTTCTACGACGGCCTGACGCGGTACGGTGGTGCGTCGGCCGCGCGCACCCTCGCCACCAATGTGATGGTGCAGCGGTCGGCGCAGCCGTCCAATTCAACGCTGGTCGTACGGCAAGACGCGGCCTCCGGCTCGGGCAGACGGCGAGAAGCGGGTCCGGAACCTCCGAAAGCGCCCGAAATCTCGTCGACCTCGCAGCGCATGAGGCACATCTTGGACACGTTTTCGACGAACAAGAAAAATGGCCAGCCAATACCGGAGCAATTCCTGAGCAATTCGAGCCTGGGGCGGGAACTGGACGAGCTGATCGGCCGTTCGAAGCAGACGAACCGTATTGCCTACCCGTACCCGGACGTGCACAGCCCGCGCATACCGGAGATGTTGCAGATCATGCGCGAGCAGAAGTCGGCGTCCATCCTGAACGAACCGGTGAAGTATGTTCCACGGCCGCCGGCCGTACCCCTAATGGAGTACAACGTACCGCTGCTGCCCGCTGACCGGCCAGCAAGTCCGAGTGAGCGGCGAACCCTGGCCACCGAGACCCGCCCGAGCGTGGAAGCGTCCAAGGCGCCGGAAGAGCCGAAGCAGCAACTAGCCCCATTACCTAACCCCGAGCAGCTTCGCGGTCTGCCGCGATTTAGATGGAATCCCCTGTCGTCGCAGCCGATCACAGCGGAGGTGAAGCGAAAGGCGGTAAATGGAAATGAAACCACTCTAACGCATAATAAGCAGGAGCAGCTGGTGGGTGCAGAGGGCGAGCGCGAGACAGAGCAGCAAGAGCAGTGTGAAGAAGCAGAGGAAGAGCACGGAGAGAACGAAGAGGAGGATGGGGACGAGACGGATATGATGGAGCAGGAAAACGCCGGACAGCAGCTGTGCCGGTCCAGCACGCCGATTGAAGGTGTGCAGCAGTTTACCTTTGCGTCGCCTATTGCGCTGGGTGAACCGCTGGAGCTGGAGTTTAACCCGTCGGCTACGATTACGTTCACGTTTGCTTCGCCGGCACGCTGTTTAGACCAAGATCTCGAACCGAAGGCTCGCTCGTTCCAGGAACTGATGGCCGAATCCGCCGGCAAATGGGTGTGTGACATGTGCATGATTCGGAACGAGCCTGAGCGGCAAAAGTGCATGGCGTGCGAAAGTGCGAAACCAGCAAAGAAGCCAGTACAGCAGCAGCAGCAGCAGCAGCAACCTTTAACAAGCACCACGCAGCCTGCTCCCTCGTTCCAGGAACTAATGGCCGAATCCGCCGGCAAATGGGTGTGTGACATGTGCATGATCCGGAACGAGCCCGACCAGCAAAAGTGCATGGCGTGCGAAAGTGCGAAGCCAGCGAAGAAGACAGAACAGCAGCAGCAACCTCCCGCGACAAATTCTACTCACGACAGTGAACCGCATACGCCGAGCGATTGGAAGTTGTGGCTTGCGATGAAGAAGCCAGTACAGCAGCAGCAGCAACCTTCAACAAGCACCACGCAGCCTGCTCGCTCGTTCCAGGAACTGATGGCCGAATCCGCCGGCAAATGGGTGTGTGACATGTGCATGATCCGGAACGAGCCCGACCAGCAAAAGTGTATGGCGTGCGAAAGTGCGAAGCCAGCGAAGAAACCTGAAGAACAACAGCAGCAACCTCCCGCGAAAAATTCTACTCACGACAGTGAACCGCATACGCCGAGCGATTGGAAGTTGTGGCTTGCGATGAAGAAGCCAGAACAGCAGCAGCAGCAGCAGCAACCTTTAACAAGCACCACGCAGCCTGCTCGCTCGTTCCAGGAACTGATGGCCGAATCCGCCGGCAAATGGGTGTGTGACATGTGCATGATCCGGAACGAGCCCGACCAGCAAAAGTGCATGGCATGCGAAAGTACGAAGCCAGCGAAGAAGCCAGAACAGCAGCAGCAGCAGCAGCAGCAGCAACCTTTAACAAGCACTACGCAGCCTGCTCGCTCGTTCCAGGAACTGATGGCCGAATCCGCCGGCAAATGGGTGTGTGACATGTGCATGATCCGGAACGAGCCCGACCAGCAAAAGTGCATGGCATGCGAAAGTACGAAGCCAGCGAAGAAGCCAGAACAGCAGCAGCAGCAGCAGCAGCAGCAACCTTTAACAAGCACTACGCAGCCTGCTCGCTCGTTCCAGGAACTGATGGCCGAATCCGCCGGCAAATGGGTGTGTGACATGTGCATGATCCGGAATGAGCCCGACCAGCAAAAGTGCATGGCGTGCGAAAGTGCAAAGCCGGCGAAGAAACCTGAAGAACAACAGCAGCAACCTCCCGCAAAACATTCTTCGCAAGACAGTGAGCCACACACGTCGATCGAATGGAAAAAAATGTTGGCGGCGGATTCACCGTTCAGCAAGGTGCCGGAGCTGAAGGATGGCTTCCAGTCGATCGTCGAAAAGATGAAGGCAAGCACGTGGGTGTGTGACACGTGCACTGCGCAGAACCCGATAGAGCACGGCCGATGTCTCTGCTGCGAACAGGACCGACCGGGCGGTGGTGGGGCCGGCAGTGCCCCTGGCAAGGCAAGCGAAGCCGCCGTGCCCGTTCCTAAATTCACTTTCGGCATGCCATCGTTTGCACCAAACACCGCCAACTCCACGACAATCGACACCCAGAAGGAGGTGAAGGCAGCGGGCCCGATCACCTCCACCCCTTCGCGGACGGGCGGCTTCCTGTTCGGTGCCTTCAACGGGGTGGATCGTGGCACTTCCAACAGTGTGGCGCCAGCGCCAGCACCAGCACCTGCTCCAGCTGCAGCACCAGTCCCAGCGGGCCTTTTTTCGTTCGGTGCACCGGCGAACAGCTCCCACCCTTGCCCACCGGCCGCGGCGGTAGTGCCGGAAGCGAGCAGCAGCAAACCGAGCTTTTCCTTCACGAACACTAGCACCACCGTGACTAGTGCCGCCCAGCCGTTTGTTTTCGGTGCTAGCCCTAAAGTTCCTTCCGCCGTCAGCTTCCAACCGTTGGCGAACAGTGGCAGCTCAACGGCGCAACAGCAACAGGTAATTTTAGTTTTTATTGCTGAGGGCTATTTGACGTTCCTTTTAGCTAATTTCATTGTGATAACAAAACATACTGATGTTGATGTATCACATTCTTTTTATTTTCGAAGCTTGATTTTTGGCTTAAAAAGGAAAAAAATACATGTTGACTAAACTAGTCTAAATAAATGATGTATTATGTAAGGTCATCGCGGGCCGTATTTGTGCCTTAGATCGTAGTTTGAATGGCAAAAACCAGGATTATTACAATCCTTGGTCGATCTACTGTTCACAGTTGACTGGAATGTGAACTTTACTTTAAAATTAACTAAATAGCGTTACCTTCTCTCATGCCAATGTTTCTTTTCTTATTGCAGTTCGCGGCCAGCGTTACCGGAGACAGTAATGCCGCTCCTACCAGCCTGTTCGGATTGCCGTCATCGACACCGGTCAACTTTAATTTCACCACAACCAGTAATTGGGTATGGCGTGCCTGCTCCTGAGCAATCGAAGTCCATCTTACAGAGCCGAATTGTTTAAGATATTATCATTCAAGATTTTGACATTATTGCACAATCCAATCCATTTGTCATTGTCGATTTATTTTTTTCTACTTCACTGACGGTGGGAGAGGTGATAAGTCGTAATGAATTCTAAAATTCAGTTTTGGGTATGGTTGCTCCGTTAATGATTCAGCAACCCGTGTAGTATATGCCAGTAGTCCATCGGCTCTGTTGTTTAAAAATAATTAAAAACACTGTCTGGTTAAGTTTGAAATGAAATGTTGATGGCTATATATGGAAAAATGGGGTATATAGTACTCCATTTCGTTGCTTTTTCCAGTTCTTTTTGTTTTGTTTTTTTTTTGCTTAAGTGAGTTATGCCTGGCCAAGCTATGTTATAAGTCAAAAGTTAAATTCGGTAGTCTACATCGGCCGATAAATATTGAAATATCAGGCGCTGCGTAATAGATTTAGAAGACACAAATCTACATTCAAAATTCATCCCACATCAAAAGCCGCACATAACCAAGAGGCTCAGTAGACACGTGTAACATCGTTAATGATGGTTTTAAAACTTTTTTTGTTTTTTTTTTTTTCTTCAAAAATATGCAGGCTGAGTCTAATCCAGTATTCCAATTCGGCGGAAAATCACAACCCAACCCAAGCGCGTAAGTAGCTGGTTCTTGATATGTAGTTAGAGACGTTCTCTTCGCAATTACACATCCTAGCCGTTCACTCGCTCTGTGCCACAGTGTATATATTGTATGATTCTATCCTTCGTTCCCTGCATCCAGTATCCAGTAGTGTTGAGGTTAGATTTTTCATCACAATTATCAACTAATATCCGCGTGTCTGGCTTTTTTTAATTTTTAAACTAATATCGCTTTACTTGTTATACGTTCGTAGTTATTGTGGTACGAAGAAGCTACTATGCCAAGGTTGAATCTTGTTCAAATTACTTTAATCATTGACGTATCTAGCTACTACATTTCCATATTTGCTGTATGTTGTATAATTCGTTTGTGACCTACATAATGTTCTCACTTTGTTCAATGGGACTTGAAAGGGAGAAAGAATCGTTAAGATTGTATTTACTCTAACCAAAAAATGGAAAACCAGGCCGTTCTTACGACAAATAAAAAAAATGGAGCAAAAGTAAATTCGAAACACGAAAAGATGAAACATGAAAGACAATAGCTTTACGTCACATTTTCTCATCTATAGACACTACATTCTTACTACTACGTTTTACTTTTAAGTTAATTTTACACATTCAAATAATCATTTGCACACCAGGGGGAGGTTTAAGATCACAGTTTCTGTAATTTGAAAGCCACCATAAAGCAGCAGATAGATGGAGGGAAAATAACTTGAATCAAACACTGGCGGCAGTCGTATTTGTCGAATCTTATATTTATGTAATTATGTTGTCATACACATAGTTCAACAGGTCTGACCAAATTATCATGAGTTAGCGTTTGCAAAGGTTATCATTCAGGTAAAAGTTGTATACGATTGGGCATCCTTACACCGGCCGTAGTTCTGGATTTCTTCGTGTACGTTCTATTTCATAACATAACGAAGAAATTCATTGGTTTTATTAAAATTACCCTAACTTAGTTTGTAGCTCGTTCCATTGTACTGCCGATTGTGGTTTTATGTTCTGCACGCATTAACTTCTTGTTTGTCTATTTGTATTCAATAGTGACAAAACTGTTGTTTGATGTTGTATTTGCTGTCTTTTTGTGGCATTATTTGATATTCCTATTAACTTTAATTTACGAGATTTCCCCTCCCCCCTCCCTTTCCATAAAAAAACCTGTTTTGTCCTATTTTAATTAAGCCTGATAGTAAATGAACATATATTTTGTACCTTTTCAGGCAAATATCGGCGGGCCAATCGCATCAAATCGCCAGGCGGAAGATGATTCGGGCCTCGCGGCGTTTGCAACCACGGTAAGCCAGCAAGCGACACTAGACACACCGGCACTCGATGGCTGAATCTATGAGTGAAAGAGACAACCGACGATGAGAGTGCGTGGGCGTGCGATATGGAGCTGGATGATATTGATTAGGACATAATTATAAGGACATTTGGAAGTACGTTGAGAAACCAGAAGCAAACCAGACAGACAGGGAAGCGTAGAGCAACAGGCGGAAGAGGTTTTGCAGCTAGTTCGATTTGCTAGGACACTGACACCAGAGCCTCAATCCCGCGAAAGGGCTGATTTAAGATCTTTTAGGAAGGGCCGCCAGTAACTAAATACTAGTACCAGTCACCCATATATCTGCGGCTAGGTGTGTCGGTCCTCTCTCGCGCGATTAAGTTACCGCCGTGAGGTGAACGCATTCCGCAGAAATGCTACGAAATACGTAGAAAATGGGGTAGGGGGATGCTAATAAACATGGTATGGAAAAAAGTTCCAATGTATAGACGATGCATAGATTACAATAGCCGACTGGTCGTCATCACAGTACCGTGGGTGCTGGAAAGATCAGTTGTTAGGCTCTGGCGTCCTGTGTTATGGCCACAGCAGGTGCATCTGTCGAAAGATATCAAACTCTTTTTGTTTGGCGCAGTTTTGAAGTGAGCCAGCGATATAAACAAATATCAACAAGACGTCATTATTTGGCGCTTACGTTAGCCGGTGAATGGGAAGACGCTTTTATATTATCAGGATTGAAACCAACAAGCGAAAAGGGAAACAATAGGTAAACAGCGAAACTAAAGGAAACTGAAAGGAGCCAAGTGAAGGGAAGCGAAGCTGTGCTATGGTGAATGTTCTGTGGTGCAGGACACTGGATGCGAAAGAGAGTTTGTTAACAAAACGAGTACGGGCTAGTAAAGTTGCTGTATCAAAATATGTAGACTAGTAAGAAATGTAAGGAACCGGTTAAAGTATAGAAAGACAGAGAGAGGAGAAGAGTGCGCGAAAGATGCGAAGATAAAGGTAAGGAAGAGGTAGATAGGGGCAGAACGGCAGGAGTGAGCCACAACAAATAGAAACTGGACAGCTTACCGAAACATTTTCACTTATATTTTATAGTATATATTGCATTTCATGCAACGGAGTTTGAGGTCTGAAACGTTCATCAAAGATTTTTCCTTTTACTTCATTGTTTGGGGTTTTTTTTTTGTAATTTTCAAAATTGTTTGAAAAAAGAGATTCGTTCAACAAAAAGTGAAATATAATTTGAACCATGAATGAAATGGAATGAAATTACAAATTATTATCCCTAGGCTTCGGTATTGTTATATTTGCGCATGTTAATAAAAAAAGAAAAAAGGAACCGACACATTGCATGCAAGGATTGTTGTTATTGTATTGTATTGTTTTCAACTATTTCAAACTGTAGCAGGAATGTTAAACTAAGTTGAAATGAATAAGAAACAATTCCTTTTCGCAATAGCGAGTTGCTCGACGTTATTTCAGTATTAGTATTTTTGTGGTTTTACAATACATTTCTCTAAAGCACTTTACCAAACCAACCAAGAACGTCAATGCTGCTGGATGTGCATCACTGCAGCGTATCAAAGACTGCACCTAGGCATCAAATGCTAGGACCCACGACGAAGAACAAACTTCAGCCTCGGGCAAACTTTTTGCCCAGGAATTTCCACCGATTCTTACACAGGAACAGTTCCAAACAGCTGCAAGCAAATTGGAGGTCTGTTAAATACAACCTGTGGTTCCGGTTCCGGTGGGCAGCATTGAGGACCGTAAATAACAATCACCTTCGTGTCACCGAAGCAACGATTTTAAGGTTGTCGCAATAGATATTTCGTCTTTTTGCGTGTAGAAAATTTGCCACAAAATACATTTATACCTTCGAAGTTAAGGCGAGGTAGCAAGAGTAGCAAAATATTATCTCGTCACGGTACCATGGTTTTTGTCAGACTTGTGTAGAGAGTTGCATTTTGTGTGTGTCATCGATATTCAAATTGCAAGCTATTGTCCCCTAACTAGTTCGTCAAGGTCACATTATAGGAAATCTACGATCTTTGTACGTGCAAACTATCATAGTTGAAGGCCATCTGTCGAATGGTGTGTTATTAGCTATTGTTTTGATCATTTTAATATGGTTGTGCTCCTTATGCGAAACACTCGTTAAGCGGGGTACTCGTTTGTCTTCCCAAACTTTTGTCCAACCAGCTCCCACCTTTATAGAATTATTCATGATGGCGCTCAATAATCGGATATCGGGAGCTCTAAACGATCTATTTAAATGCCTTAAAGGGGTTTCGAAGTGTTCTATGTGACGCCTACCATCCCAAATATCTTATCTTTACCTAATGAAGTTGAGATCTGAGCCATTCTAACTGGCAAACTGATATAAGAAAGCATTGTAAAATTGGATCATTCGTCTTCTTTCATCGTTCTTCTCGTCCTTCATCTTCATACCGAGTTATTGAAATTGACAATTTTTAGATGAATGCTAATGTAGACCGGTAATCAATTCAGTACTCATAAGTACGTGACAAACTAGCAATAGGCGTTGGGACAAAAGAAGTACAATTTGTAACTATTGAGCAGCCACCACCAACAACACTCATCTGTGGACTGTTTCATTCGTATCGCCCAGTGATGAACGGTAGGGATCATTTTGGAAATCACTGAGTATAAAGGAATCGTTCAAACACTCAGAACAATTGCTCAAAACAGCTATGGAACGGTCACATGCAGCGCTGTGGTAATTTAAATGTCTTCTTATTATATTTAGAGTGACGGACCCACGAGGTTATGCCGGCCTATACAGGCAGTCCTTGCTACGGGGGGGATGGTCGATTTTGAAAAAAAAAATTGTGATAAATTAATTCAATAAGCTCATGCAAAAATGTATCACTAACAACTCTTAAAGCATCCCGTTACTCCTGAATAATAAAAAAAAACTCTTAAAGCATCACCGTGGTCTTTTTCAACATTTTTACCAATGCCTGCATTCCATAGCTTGTTGCAACCATTCGCGAAATGTCGCTAAATGTTTGCCAACCTCTCTCACAACTCACAACGTTACAATTTTTACCCAAACGATTTTAAACATGCCACAGCGAGGATCAAGCATTCCATTATTACCGTTCTTTTCAATGTTATTTCAAACACACAAATGCAATCGAAATGGATTTGAATGGATTGAAAAAAAAATCTCAAAGATATGTTCAAGGACGCCCCATTCTACTGTGTCGACCTATAAATTATGTCAAAAAAAAACAATCCTTCCAACTTTCCCTCGACCTCCATTCACACGGGAAGATATGAAAAATGAAATGCAGAAAAACTAATTTAAAAAATACCGTTGTTCCCATTTCTAACCCCCCCTGACCCTAGTGCGTGCCCTAAAAGCGAGATCGTCGTATACAACGCCACAACAAGGTGAGTCGTTTGCATCCCGACACCGAAGACACACTCACCAACAACCCCTTATCATGATGTTTCTGTTGTTTGCTTGTTGTTTGAATGTTTGTTTGTGTTGTATTATATGTTTTTTGCTTTGTTCGCGGTTTTTATATGGTCTTCCCATCTGTTGTGGGGTGCCTTTCAGCAGTTTCATCATCAACATCATCCCCCCCCCCCTTCCCTAGTGGGATGGTCAAGAAAAGGAGGACAAAGGAAGAAAGATAAATTTGTGGTCAAAATTCAAACTGGGGAGGGCTAATATGACCCATTCCCTCCCCAAAAGTTGGAAGCTGTGAAGCTATCGTGCGACCTTGATGGCAGTTTCATTAACACTTCTGCTTCATCACCCTCCCGCGATTAGACACTGCCACCATCTGCTGCGATCCTAGCAGGCCGTGGCGGTAGCTTGACACAGACTCACAAGTCTTTGGAGGCATCTTAAACGATTGCCCGTTTGTGTGTCACGCCACACTGACACAAAGATACATCACGCGGCCTCCATCCCTCTCTCTCTCTCTCTCTCTCTCTCTCTCTCTCTCTCTCTCTCTCTCTCTCTCTCGCTCTTGGTGTGCCCAACAACTGAACTAACGCGCGCATTAACGTGTTTTAAAACGACCAAACAAGTTTACTTCCCGTATCCGTAGCTTATGACTCCAAATCCAAACATGTCCCCCACCTCCCAATCGCCCGCCCGCTATGCCCCGTATGGCAATAACTTCTCTGGGCTCAAAACAGACAAAAACCAAAAACTACGAGTTAAATTAATGAGATCATCATACTCTGCATTTTATGGGTCGTGCCATTTGTTTTTTTTTTGTTCTTCGCAGTTTCCCCTGTCTCTGAGCGATCACGGAATAATCAACTTTCGTCAAATTTAATACACGGACACAGCCGTAACCTAAAAGCCAATCGGCGGGGGTAAGATCGTGTTGAACAGGAAAGCGATTCGGGGGTTTATGCCGAAAACAAAAGCAAAAAAAAAGAAGGAAATGTTAAACGTTTTAAAACGCCAAATCCGGTGCGTGCGGGGGCCCGAACCGAAAGAGATCCGATTCGTCTTGACATTGACGGGTGGTGGCGGTGCTGACGTTGTCGTGAGACTCGGACGTGAAGGCAATGCCGTGACCAAAGGCATGGTAATAATCGTCAAGAAAGAATGGACGCCCCGGAACTGGAAAACCATGACCTGCGCCCGTCCGGTGCCTGGTGGCGTAGGTAAAGGCTTATCCCGCCAAAAAAAACGTGTCCAGCGTGACCGCTATTGCGAAAATATTGCACGAGCGCCCTGCGTACATTAACGGCCTAGCGCAACGAGCGCACCAGGGATTGCCTAGGACGCCGCCACCAAGTCTCTCGCGTGAACTGGAGGTCCCTTTCTACTGTACAGTGTGGCTAATGGCGCCTAACACGAACCCATTAAAATGTGCACCCTTTTTGGAATGAGCTCAGGAAACACCTCGATCCCGAATGGAGAAAGAAGTGTGCTAATGCTATACACACTTTCCTGGAACGCCAAAGCACGCAAAACGGAAGTGCACCGTGTATCGATCAAAAAATGGCATGCAAGGAACTGAGTGGACTGCATAATTTGTTCTAATAGAGGACAAACCTCTCCAAACGCCGGAAGTTTCGGTGGCTAACCGCAGCAGTACTAGCTTTATCAACGGTTTTGTTTCTGATTTTTAGGGACCGATGGGGCGCAAAAAAAAAAAACACAAATCCCGATGAGAATTTTGGTGACCAAAACAACCGGGAAGGGATGGGAGGTTGCCTGTACGGTACAAATGTAGTGGTTTTTACGATAATTTCCGCGTGTCGTGCGACGCGCTGATTTGAGTTAGAATGCTGGCTCGACTAGCCCACCGCATCTACGCCTCAAGATATGCGCAATCAGTGCCCGGTGTGACCCAGTTTGTGGCGTTGGTGGCGGCGACGGTAAAGGTGTCGGCTTAGTGTCGGTGGGCCAAGGTTCAAGCCTGCGAATGGCGCTCCGCTTGCTCTGCATCCATTTGGTTCGAGTGGACGATCCACATCGATAAGCTTCTGGTCCTTCGAGCCGGATTTTCGGGCGGAATGGAGTCGCTCCACAATGCAACAAAAGCTATGTTTAAATGTACGTTCAGTGCAGAACAGTGTATGTGTCAATGGTAAAGCCATGACGTCACATGGAGCATACATTTCAAGCGGCATTCTTAATCTGCTTTCGAACGGCGGAGACCCGGACCCGATCGTGCCTCATTATGTAAGGTCAGGGAAGCGAACGGATTGTGCCGCACGCAATGCCTGCAAGTGACCTGCTGTTCTGTGAGGCTCGCCACCGACATGTTCGGTTTCGATCGAAACGTCCCCCCACCCCTAACCACATCCTTCCCCTCTGGTAATTTCCACCCCTCGGAAGGACGTGGTGGGGTGAGAGGAAGACCAGCATCAAATGGAGCTGCCCCGCTTCCGCTATTGCCCTTAGTTTCTCTCTCTATCTCTCTCTCTATCTATCTCTCTCTATTGATCTCTCTCTTTCTCTCTCTTTCTCGCTCTCGTTCTCTCTCAAACCGAGAGAACACTACTTATAGCAAGAAGAGAACACGTCAGCCCTCCCACTCCTCCCACATTACCCTCAATCGCAACCCTCCCTTCCTCCTTATGATCTAAAGTGTTTTGCGACAGGTGACTAATTTTGCCACAAAACACCCCTTCCCTTCTCCCCCCAACCTCCTCGAATACTACACCGTTGCGCTCCAGTCATTGGGAGATGGAGCCCGGCGAGAAGAACGCAGAGTTCTTGTGTTTCTGTTTCTACTTGTGCTCAAGGAACTGTGGCTTTAAGAACAAAAACAAAAATAAAGAAGAAGGGAAGGAAGGCAACGGAGACGACGGGCGCTTCTTTCGCAGAGCTAATCGTGTACCGTCGTCGTCGTCGTGGTCGTCGTCGTGCCCTGTTAGACCACCACCATCACCACGCGGTTGGTCGTGGTTGGTGTTAAAATGATGGATGATGGGGATGGGACGACGGTCGAGACGTACTAAAACGGTGTGTAAATGTGTGTGCCGGTTTGTGTGTGTTTAGCGATAGGGCTGTCGATGGTGGAGCTCACGGAGCCCGAAGACGAGCGGGAGCGAGAGGGAGCGGTGTTTCGTTGGAGGGTTTTGCGGGTGGCACTAGCCAAAGCACCAGCGGCCCGCGACACGCGCAGGTGGGCAATCGCAACGGGTACGGCACCTCGCGCAGTCGGTTGGTGTAGAATTATTTATAAACAGGACGGAAGCATAACTAGACCACCAGTTACCGTTCGGTGAGAGTCGCAAGCGGGTTCACCGAAATCCGAAAAATTCTAACGTTGCCTTCTCTAACGACATCGCGCTGGAAGCATAATCAGTCGCCTTGCTCCAGTCATCCCCCCCAGATCGTTGCTTGAAAACACGGCCACGCGGCGCCAGTTCGTCTTGTCGGTTGGGCTGTCTCGGGACAGTGAGCGTGTGTGTGTGTGTTGTGCGTCTTATCGCGTACCGTGGTGAAGTGCGTTTTTAATTTCCAAAAACCCATACTGAACAGTGTGAGCCCAACAAGCAACACCAACGGACGGACGGTTATTTTTCGCAGCCCCAATCAATACACACCGAAGTGGTGCATCAAGCAATCAGCCTGCACTTGCGATGGTAGCGCCAGCCGATCTAGAGCGCCGGGATGCCATCCCGGTGCTATATACGCGTGGCACCCACTACTCGGTCGGGTTTGATGTGGTAAGTTGATGTTGGGTTTAGCTTGAACTGGTATCTGGTACCCATGGTGACCGTTTGGAGACACTTACGATATGATTTTTGCGGCCAAGTGATGTTGCAACTAGTGGTTAGCAAGGAATGTCTCGGAGGGGTTGGCTGCACAGAGAGCTTTTAGGATGCAAAATAAGACGCACACAAGCTTTATCAGCATTTAGACAGTACAAGATGTTGCAAGTGATGCGTGTAAACTTCAGTTATCATCAGTTTTTTTAACGAGGCATATCCATCTGTGTGGTTGAATTGCAATATAGAATACATTCCAAGCCTTAAGTCGTCAAGATATTGCAAGATATTGCAAGTGATATGTACCTTTGCCAATCTAAGTTGACTTTTTTTTAAATAAAAAGGTAATTGTCTGGTTGAATTAACAAATAGGATCCAGATAGGAGATATTGCAAATAATCTAGTGTAATAACCTAAGTTATCATATACATATACATTTATTAAGAAGCTCTACATCTCTGATAGGTCCTTCTGTTTTGGCAAAAAAGAACGCTCCCAACTGCTTGAGTACTTCAAGAGATCACGAGGTATTGTAGTACCTTCGAAGACTTCAGTTATTATTGGTTTTTTTTTCTGATCTCAATACGCCTCGAATCGAAAAAATGAACTCAACTCAATGTTGAGAGGAGTCGATTGCAAACATAGATTTACCCTGATTATCTGTTGCAAATGCTGATGTAAAGAAGCTCTACCTATCTAATCGATCTTTCTGGGTGAATTACATTCAAAGCCCGCGTTTGTTGTGTTTCTAGACACTTTGAGCCAAATTGCTAAACTTCTGAAGAGACTGTTCCGCAGGCAGTAAGGATCTGATGGTTCTTCTTTCTCCAAAACAGGGCCGCACCTTTGCATCCATCATTCACAGCTTTCTGGAGAAGTCGGTAACGCTGAACGAAACCTATCTTCCGCTGTTTAATACCGAAAATGGTCGTAAGTATTCTGAGTGCTGAGAAGTTGGAAGATAAGACAATTCAGGTGGCGCACTCATTATGCTGAAAAGTAAAACCTATCTCTCTTATCAGGTAAAATCTACGTTGACACGTACGAAAGCGTCAATAAATCATTCCCACAGTACATCCGCGAGCTGCAGGGTATTGCGGACGGGGCCAAGGTGGAGTTCCATAAGGTAATCATAGGGCAGGAAGTTGCTACCGCACCAGAGGGCAAGAATATGAGAACATCGTGCTATTCTGGGCCCAGTAATTGTTACTAGAAACGCAATTCGCTTGGGTTATGTAAATCAACGACGACTGCAGGACCGCCAAAAGATCAGAAACAAACCCCGTACGGCAACGGCTAATCACATTAGTCGCTTAGTCGCCATAAATGGTGCAACTAATCCTGTTAGCCTGGGCGTAAGCCTATTTGCAGGAGTTCCAGGAGTTACATACGAGACTGCGAGTCGTACAGCGTCAAACCTTGCCGCATGTTCTTATTAGCTTATCTCTCCCTGTCCCTCTCTCCTTCCGTTAAACCATAAGAGTAATAATCGCCTTCCCGTTACCCGTTACATGTTACAGCTGTTCTTGCTGCATATAGACGATGTCATAACTGGTGGCCAGGATGGTAACAACCAACCGATCGGTTGCTCGACCATTTGTGTCAACGAACCCGACTGCGTACGTACCTCCTCCCGTAGCTGCAACCTCTTCAATCTACAGTGAGTTTTATTTTTCCCTGCTGCGTCTTCTTCTGCAGGTTGTGCTGGGCCACACGGAGGACGCACTGTCCGAGGTGCTGAATCACTTCTATTTCGTGTCGGCCCACATCATCTCGGAGTCGCCGGAAGGCAAGCACAAGGTGGTGGAGGAACGGTTCACCTCGCTCTGCTATGCCGGTCACCTGCCTGGCTACACGATGAACGCCAACCATCACGGGCTGGTCTTTTCGATCAACACGCTCAGCGCTAAAACGCTGGTCGGCGGCAAAACACGTAAGTTCCGGTGTCCGGTGTCGGTTCCGGTGGCGCATTTGTCCTACCCAATTCTGTTATCGCCTTTTCCTGTTTTTTTTTTTTGGTTTAAAAGCGCGCCACTTCATTACGCGAGCCCTGCTGGCGGCGGAAAACTTCGTGCAGGCGCAAGAGATACTGCGAGACCACGGCGTCGGTGCGGCTGATGGGTGCTCCATCAACATGACGTTCCTTAGGTAAGTAGTTTATTGCAAATCGTTACTATTGAAGCCGACATTTGGGTACATTACATTCCCCCACTAATTTACTCCCATCCGCCCCCCACAGACAGGAGGGCGACCGGTTGTTCCACAACGCGGAGATGGGTCCCGCCACCAACGGGGATGAGTCGCAGCTGAACATCTTGACCGCCAGCCCGGGCGAGCACATCATCCACGTGAACAGCTACCAGCGGTTGCCGGTGCCGGAGGTATCCGGCCTGATCATTGAGTCGAGCATCGAGCGGATGAAGACGTTCGCCAAGTACGCGCCGCCGAAGACGGTCGCGGACGTGGTGCGGATGCTGAGCGACGTCACCGCGTCCGAGCACAAGGTGTTCCGGGACCACGGCAAGAACCAGAAGGTGAAAACGATCTGCGTCGGCATTATTGATTGCATCAAGCGCACGTGGACGCTATACGCGGAGAATCCCGCGTACGTGCCGCCGCTGGTCGTGCTGCCGCTGGTGCTGAAGGATTAGATGGATTCGTACCCAGGAGCATTGTCGCTCCAGAAGTTTCAAACACTTACACACACTTACATGCGCGCCTTTAATTGATTTGATGGCATTATTTATGGTCCCTCCCCAACGTGTCAGGGTAAGATTAAACCAATAAATGTCTTTTGAGAACTTAATTTTCCTGTTACGTGCTTGATACCCTGTGTACACGAGAGTTTTATTGCATTTTAATTAATGATGACCATTTGCGGCCGCCTAACACTTTATCGGTTTTATCTAAATCCCGAGTCGGATGCTCTAGATAGCGCACGTTTATGGTGCCGTTCTAATCACTGTTGCAAAATAAAAACAAACAGACAGACCCGTCCGCGTGTCGTATTGCTTAGGGGATGATCTAACCCAGTGGACGGCAAAGCAACGGACTCCATATGAAACTATGTTGTAATGTTTTATTAAGTACGTCTATGAATACAGCCGATCAAGTTTGATTTCAGCTGGTTAAACAATACGTCCACACACACGCTCGCATTTCATGAGATCCTCTATCCTATATTGCTTACTAGATGCTAGATGCTTGCATATTCTAGATATAGAGGATCCATTGTTTTTTGGTTGCTTCCCAATATCCCCATAAAATTATTAATAAAGTAGTCAGTACTAACAGCCATAACATTCTTGCCTTTGGTCACATACGATAATCAGACCATAGGTAATACTATTGGTACTAAGGCGTTTTCTTGAGGTGTGATATGCAGTCATGTTCCATGATCCTGTACAATTTTTGTAAAGGAAACTATCTGAAATACTAGACTAACTTTTCTTCCTACAAAAAAGAGCACACAGCGAAAAGAAAGTGACCAAAAATGATTTAAAAGAATCGTCAGTGGTAACATCTATGAATGAATAAACAAATATTTGTCAGGCCTTCAAAATTTCATGAAAGTTGCAAATATTAAAACATTTTTTTTTGTTGGAAACATAAAATCATACGTTGGTATCAACATTTGACTGTTTTATGCCGGGCGACAAGTGTGCCCACCACTGCATTTCGATGCACGGCAAGTCTACCTAACTCGTAAGCCACCGCTTAGCTGCCAGGCACTTGTCGAACAGTTCTTGAAGGCTTCACCAATTTAGCACTCCCTAGCTTAGCGCACTCTTCTGGTCCTCACGATCCTCACGATCACGCGCGCCCGGCTCATTTACATGCCGTGTGATGTGTGTGTCTTCCACCGAGAAAAGGAAAGGGGAGGGGATGTGGGAGTTGTGGATGCAGGCAAAGAGAGTGTACGACAAGGTAATCGACTTAGCCGGGTTATAGATTATTCATTAACTAACCTAGGTCACGAAGAGCGCGCAAAGTTTGATGGTGTATGCGTGTGTGTTTGCGCCACGAAAACACCGGAACACGTTGCTGTGCAAATGGGGGGAGTAGGGGAGGTCTGTGTTTGGGAAATGTGTTTGTGCAATGGTACTTGGTGGCAGTTGTCAATCCGCCAAACAGATTTTGACCATGTTTTCCAGGCGCTGATTGATTGGTCGGCGCTCCACGCTTGGATGACTTGCGTAAAGTGGGGGAGGCCGTCATTATTCGAGGTTCCAACTAGACAACAACCATTTGCTAAACCTGAAACTCAAACTGAATCGGGTCAGCTTATCTAGATGCGGTGGTTGCTATAATTTATTTCACCGTTTGCTTCGCGTGTTCCCGAAATAAGATAGCGCGCGAAATGCGACCGCACCTTTCGTATGCAAATATATATAAACTTTTTTTTGAAGCCACCACGACCGTTTGACCTCGATTGGTTATCTCTCCCTGTCTCTCGGTTTGTGGGACAACAATGTTATCTCTTCTGCCGCTTGTTAGGCTATTCTGCTTCCTTTGCCAGTGGCAGTACGCTACAATGTTTTCTTGTCAATGTTATGATCCCGCACCCCTTGGAATGAATGAATGGCTAATACGAAAATAATAGTGTTATAATTTAATCTCTTTGCGCCACCGGGTCCCCGGCCAGCCAGAGGGTATGATCTCCTTGCTCATTGCTTGATCGGCAGTTTATGTCGAGCGGTTTCCGTTTCACCCGACCCGAGTGTGCAGGGAGGAGGAAGGTGGACGGTGGCGCGGGGCTGCCTGAAGGTGCGACACCAAACGCTTCTGACCATTAGCGCGCTCATGATCATGATCATTGTCGAGGTAAGACACCAGACACGGTCCCAGACACTGATGTATGTGTGGTATGTTTGTTTAAATGATAATTAGCGCTAGACGCGTCTAGACGCTGGACAGCAATAAAACTATTTGCAAGTGCAAGGGTGCACCGATCCGGATTAGGAGGGGGAAGGGTCAGAATGCGCTTCTCGGTCCAGTGGTCCAGAGGGTGGTGGTGGTGCTGTTGGTATGATTTACTAACCATGAGCAGCACGAACAGCATGCTACCTGTGCGTGTTTTTTTTATTAAACTATTTTTATGCTTCGATCCGATTTCATACATTCGTTATTTCCTTTACTGCCTCCGAGGCGATGTAATGCACCGGAGATAAATGATTGTAATGGAGTTATTAGCTCGTTCGAGCGCAAGGCCGTAAGCGACCAGACAGGTCGGTTTCGGGGCACCGTAACGCCGATGTAGAACGCTTTGGCCCGTTGCGAACGGCCGTAACCCGCTCTGGATGTTTGTTTGTTTTACAGTTCTCTCTCTCTCTCTCTATCTCTCGATGACATGGCTTCGCACGGTAGCACGAGGTGACACATTTGGCACTCATATTAGCCGGTCCGTTTAAGGAATGTCGTTTCGGCTACCGCTGCACGAGAACGGTGGATGGAACAAGGGGGATGTTGCCGTGAGAACTACCGAAATGAAAGAGAAAAAAAAACACGAACTTCAAGCTGAGCAAACAGGTGGTGTTTAACAACTAAGCCTGGTAGAGTTCGTTAGGGTAGACGGTGAGATGTTTCGTCTAATTGATTACACTGCAATCTGCGTGTAAAGGCTTGTTTTCATTCGTCGAGTGTGTTCGGTTTTTTTTTTCTTCATTGCAAAAAATAAAGATGAATATAGCAATGACTCGTACGTTTTGCGTATGCATAAATCAGTAAAAAAAATCATACTCCAGAGCTACACAGGTAGTACGCAACGTTATAGTTTAGTAATTGTAAACGTTTTCTAAAACAATTACAATTAACTTCAATTTATTTAGGAACTTCATTTCTGAGCATGTAATTTCCCAAAATTGTAAAAAAATTCAGATGAAAATTAATTAAACTCCCTGTTGATCAGATCAGATGAAAACTCATGTTGTTACTGTGTTTCATCCTTGTATGTTACTTATATGCTTAGTAACTATCAGACATATTCTATTCTTGCAAATGAGTTGCATCGACGTCGAGATCAAAATTGCTTAAAAACAACGGGTTTCTTTGCCATCGCTCACCTAACACCTGTAAAATACGGTGTCGATGCCATATACACTAAATCCCTGCTCCCTTGGTTGGGAATACTGGAATTCCCCATAGACACTATGGAAAGAGAACGGCTGGCATACAACAGAATCCGAGCCCACCCGGAATAAGGTGCACAAAGCCGAGCAAGGAAATGTGCTTCGGCCAGCCCATAGATATTAAGAAATACAATAGAACCATCAATGTTAGATTTAAGTCTAGTCCATAATGATACGGCCAACCTGGCCGTCCTTACGAGAAATAAAAAAAAAAACGGGTTTCTTTGTACCTAAAGTACTTCGCTTTGAAGAGCAGTTTTCAGCGCAGTACATCAAGTAGTAGAGCTTTACGCATGACATCGCCTACATGCTCTGTGGATTCGAAAGCCGATTCAAGGTCTCGACGACAAACCCTAGCGGGAGATGGACATTTTAAAGGCAACTGTTTACATTTTGAACAATAACTTATGATTCGTTGTAAATTAATTTTAATAGTTTTAACGATGTTTTTTCTCCTACTAGGGAATCTATATCATAAGAAGCTCGTATAAATAAAAGCAAGTTTACTTTTACCATTCCTGTTTGATCTAAAGACAGTTAACTCTATGATTATTTTGTGGATTCAGTCAAATTTGTTAATTCTTCATCATGCATGTTAGCATTTATAAAAAAAAAAATAATTGCGGTTTAAATTGTGATATCATCATTGCACGTAAGCTACCAGTCAAACACAACCTTTTCGCGTGCTAATAGAAAAAACCGTTAGTGTTACTGTTACACGTGTTGGTATATTTCAACAGCGATGACCTTATCTGGTTCTGAGAGTGGTCAAGATGAATTTGCATACATAGAAAAATAATTGGACGGATACGTTTCATACACCATTCAGGCGATTCACTTTAGTTGCCCCGTGCGTAGGGGTTCACGCACGGCTGCAATTACTATAACTACTTTTACCTATCTCTAGAGGCACGATTGTTTGCGTCTGTCTATCGTTTGGGGAGGGAAAAGGGCGAACTTCTACTTACTCTTACGCGCAATAGTTTCGATAGAAAAGTGCAACTGAATACTGACGATTGCTTACATGCTGATGGAATGTACGAAGAAATGGATTGAAGGTGCTAGCAGCCGATATTCGCTGGATTTGTTTTTCCCATCTTCTATCGAAACAGCTGGCAGATTTCGTTCCCCGCCAAACACCGGTGCTTCCCGCTGCTTTACGTCCAATTTTCAGCTAGCCATAGCGCTTCGCAGCAACACACCGAGGGCGGCCAGTGTGGCGAGCACGGTCGACAGCATAGCCGTGGGCGCGGCACTCTATAATGGAAACAATCACACCTATGAGTCAATGACACACCCCAGCGCCCCCTTTCCTCCTCTCCACTCACGATCACGTAGTAGTTGCAGCGGTCGCCGAGGCAGCAGGCGGAACAGGTCCAGTCCTCGTACCAGATGTGCGTACAGTACGGCATGTGCTTGGTGCGGATGCGCTGGCAGATCTCCTTCTTGGCGCAGCGCTTCGACACGTAGAACTGCTTCTGGGCGCCGAGGGAAAAGTATGGCGTGCTGCCCCACCGGATCTCCGTCAGGCAGGCGTCCTCGCCCTGCTGGCAGATCTTGACCGTGTTGAGACACTTTTCCGTGTTGCCGGTCTGGTTCGAGCAGACGTAACACTCGTGAGCGGCACCTGGGGGGAAGTGTCGGGAGCAAAACAAAGACGGCGGCGTCAAGTAGTTTTGGGAGAGCGATAAACCATGGTTTGGAAGAAGCGATTACTTACATTCGCCAACGAGCCCGATCAGCAGCACCGCGACCAATGGCAACAGCTTCGAGTAGTCCATGGCTCAGCACGGGAAATTAGACAATCAGGTGGCAGTGTGGGGAAATACCGGGAGGATTGGAAAACTGGGATGAGATTCTGTGTGCAGGGTGGAAAAGCGCGTACACCCGAAACCCGCAAAAGGCACAAAAACAACGTAAATGGGCTACGAGGGGGAAAACGAACCGTAAACAGCGTTTGACGTTTGTCAGTCACACCCAAACGAAGAATGTGGAAAGGGGCGCGTAGCTGCCCATGCAGCAAAACTGCCCTACGAACGGACGGCCTGTAGATGCGGTCCGCTTACATGGCCCGAACGGTTCAATTTGACGGTTGGTGTGCTACAAATGTTTGCTTGCGTTACAAATGCTATCTGATTATTTAAAACAATCGTTGAAAATAGAGACAACAGAAATATAAACACATATCGTTCATGAGAAAGAATTCATTTCGTAAAACAATAGGTTTTTAACAATGAAGTCACTAAACAACAATGTACAAAAAAGCTAAAAACAAAGCAAAGTAGCAAGTACAGCAAGTGGAAAGCATACTTCTAAAATTAAAAAGAAAATTCAATAACCTGTCACTTTATACCATTGCCTCGTTAATGATACAAGACGAGAAGCATTTGCAACACATTTTACACGAAAAACGGCTGCTGTTACTGTTTGCGATGGTAAAAGATATTGCGAACAAACAATACCCCGTCGCTATATGTGAACGGCCGTCCGACGCCATCTTGTGGCTCCCGTGAAGAAGAAAAAAAACGGCGGTTACATGGTGCGTACGCAAGGCCAAAAGGAAAGCGTGAAAGAGATCGTTGAACCGTTGCTCGCAAGCGCACCAGGCGAGAGCGAGCGAGATGCTTTCCAGACCTGGCAACAAGGCGCACATATCACCACATTCCTTAGCGTCGGTCCCGCAAACAACGCGGTGCGCTTGTATTGAAAGTTGCTATTCGCTCTCCTCCAACTCATCTCCACCTTCCCCGCCGTGCAAGATCGTGCCTGCGTAGGCACGCGTTTGTCGTCTCGGAAACTACCTCTCCAACCACGGCCACCTACACATAGGATACATACACACACAGTGCGCGCGTAGGCCGACCCGCGTGTCTACGGATATACCAACACCGAACCAAGCGCCAGGCACTCCGTACACGCACACACACCAGCGTTAGCGCGCAGCAGGCGCAGCGTATCTATTTCTATTTCTACGTGTCATCCCGTCCCTGTCTGGCAGGCGGTGCGCGATTAGGTTCGATTCCAAATCGCCCGAGCGGCTGTCCCCCTTGCGCACGACGAATCCGGGCCGCACCAGCACCAGCAACGATGGATGAGAGCGTACGGAATAGTACGAAGCTCGATATCGAGGGAGTTAGACAGCAGTCCGCGACCGAGGCACTGCGCGCTGAAAGTGAACCGAAGGAAAGCTACAGGAAGCTCGGCGAACCGGACGTTAATAGGAACGGGTTTGACGGTTGGTATTTAGCTAGAATATTTGCATGGAATGCATGAATGTCCCCTTCCCTAGTAGCTGGCAGTAGAATGGGTTGTTCCACGAGAACACTGAGCACAAGATTTAATGAAACAGAAGCAAACGCTCCTAACGAGGTGTGTATCACATGACCCCGACAGCAATGAAGCCTGCCTGTGGGTCGCAGATCTTTATCTCCATCGATCCGTCCCAGCAATCTGTCATAATCTCATTCGAACAAATCTCAACACCATATCACTACACTGCGCTTGAGCTGATGCTGCGACGGTGCACGTTGGGTAAAGATAATGGACAGTGGGATAACAGTATCGTTGAAGCGTAACCCGTTTTTGGGCTGACGTCACACGGGTCGTGCGATTGCGTAGGCATCATCGGCAGCACAGCACACCGCGCTGTCGTCAATCCGTTTCTGACACTGCCAACGAGCGGAGTTGTTTTATATTTAAAAACCTTCCTCTTACCGCATCCACTGATTCGTTTCCTCTCTGCCCCTTTACCCATCACCACACGCACCACCACAGCTACGACCATCCGGGCGGAAAACGGTCACCACGCGATGCCACGCGAGAACGGAACGGGCGCCAAGGATGGCGAGGAGGAGCGGATGCTAAATGGTGCCGGGGTGGAGCCATCCGGGGCCGAACCGACCGAGAAGGACAAGCTTGCCCAGAAGGAGGTGGAGGTGAAGTTCATCCCGTCGCAGAACGGGGACGCCCGTATTGACATGGAGCTGGAGAGTCAGGTAAATTGACAATTGGGTGAAGCAATTAGCATCCCCCGCGGCAATTACATGAGCACACACGGGTGTGTACCGCGCGACGAAAGTCTCAGCCCCCAGGACCATTACACGTAACAAGTGTCCGCAGACGGGTTTAAGCTTTCGTCCTGAGTGGAAGTTGCTGCTGCAGCGGAAAACATTACACTCATCCCTTGCGTTTTTGGTCGTCTTTCTACCGGTTTCCCTCCCGCGTACAGCAAGCACTCACCGGCATGACCAAGGAGGAGCTGATGAAGTACGCCAACGATCCGTTCTGGGTGCGGCTGCGCTGGCTGCTGTTCGTGCTGTTCTGGGCCCTGTGGGGTGCGATGCTGCTCGGCTCGTTCTACATCATCTACGATGCGCCCAAATGTGCCGCGCCGGTCCCGCTGTCCTGGTGGCAGGAGGGACCGCTGGTGGAGTTGGACGGTGAGCGCCAGTTCGCCGACCAGCTGCCCGAGGTGGAGCAGTACGGTGCGAAGGGTGTGATCTATCGGCTGCCTGCGGATGAAACGTACCTGGTGGAGACGGCGGCCGTACAGGGCAAGCTAAAGCAGCTGGTCAGCACGTTCGGGTAAGTGAGAGCCGCTAATCAGTTCGACCTTGAGCAGGCAATTTCGGGAGGACTTTAGCCAGTTGGGACGGGTAACCGACGGTGAACACAATTTCGGCACACAAATCTCTCTTTAAGCTTCTCAATTAACCGTCTCCGGAAGTGGAATTCCTTTCATCACCCTTATTGGTACGGTTGCTCGTTAGTGTTTGCCGTCTGAGTCGTTATAGTTTGAATAGTGCTACAGATTTATCATTCATTGAGGCTACTTGGAGAATCTAGACAATGAAATAGCAACTGCAGGTCAGATAAACTGATCGGTCGTCTAAGGGCAATGTTCCTCTTTAAGAGATAATCAATGTATCTGAAATGACGGGACGATTCAACTTGTTGATATCAGAGAAACAATTGATCTTACAATGCTGCAGCCTGGAGAGACTTTAACACAATGTTGACGTTCATACTCACTTATGAATTATGTGCATTTCCGAAGTGTGTCTGTTTCAACACTTCCGCTGCCATTTTGTTAATACCATTCCCATTGACATTTTACCATTTGCAGCACCAAGGACGTGAAGGTCGTGGTGGACATCACTCCCAACTACGTCACCAAGGAGGATGAGCTGTTCCAGGAGGCGCTCCAGAAGCCGGACAGTGCCGCCCACTCGGCGTTCGTGTGGCGCGAGGCAGGCATGAAACCCCCGAACTGGCTGTCGATTGCCGAGGAGGGTAGTGCCTGGAAGAACGCCTCCAACAACCAGTACGTGCTGTCCCAGTTCGGAGCGGATCGGTACGATCTGCAGCTCGGCGAACCGGCGGCCCGCGACAAGCTGAAGGCCACCCTCAAAGCACTGCTGGGCCAGGGCGTGCGGGGCGTACGATTGGCCAACGCGAAGCATCTGCTGATCAACCGTGACGGCGGCGACGAGGCGCCCATGAACCTGGAGGAGGCGGACAAGTCGCTCACGCACACCGACTACGGCTTCTGGACGCACAAGGAGACGACGTACCGCGAGGGACTCGGCGAGCTGTTCCGCGAGCTGGTGGAGCTGGTGCATGAGCAGACGGACGGCGAAGGGTTCCTGTCCGTGACGGAGGACATTCTGCGGCCAGAGGTCTTCGCCTTGAACGGGACGCTGCAGATGGATGCCCCACTGTACGGCAACATTGAGTTCGATTTGCGCGAGGGCAGCGGGCCGGATGTGGCGCGCAAGTTGCGCCACGACATCGAGAACGCTTACCGAACGATCAGCGAGTACGCGGTGGTGGCTAGCGGGGCCGGTTCGGGCAAACCCTGGCTGCAGCTGCGCTACGATCGGGCCTCGCTCGAGCACGTGCCGGCGTCCGAGTACACCGTGTTCCACTTCCTGCTGCCCGGCGTGCCCGTTTTCCCACTGGACGTGCTGACCCGCGGCAACGTGTCTAGCGAGAGCGTGGAAACGTTGGAAAAGTTCCGCGCCACGCCCTCGTTCCAGCACGGGCTGTTCAACGTGTACACCGATGCGAACGCGTCGGCCATCGCATACACACGGTAAGAGGGTTTAAACCACTGGCTTTAACGCTGCCGGATCTCGCTAACTAACCCCTTCACACATCTCTCTCATCTTCTTTGTAAAATGCTTTCCTATCGCTCTACGATGCGCTAACAATAATTCACAATTACACGCTCAACACAGCTGTTTGTAAGTGACCCGTTTTCGTTACTAACACCCATTTGTTCTGTATACCTTTTTGAGTTCAAATGTAGTTCGATTTCGTCGACTCAATTCAAGCTGCTAACTGCTATTTACTTCATCTCTCACCTTTTTTAGGCTAAAGTCGGGCAACCCGGGATACTTCGTCGTGCTGAATCTCGCTTCGACCGACCAGAAGACAACGTTTGACTTCAGCGGTATCGATGGCATCGGCAGTGAGCTGACGGTGGTGCTGACGAGCCAGAACTATGCCGTCCCGAATGTTGGCGTAAAGTAAGTCACCACTCACCCTTCCCTCGGCCAGTTGCTGGTCTTAACACCCCATGTTTTCGTCTTCTTTTTCTTCCGTAGAACCAAGGTACCGGTCGATGCCGTACCGTTGTCGCCGAAATCTGCCCTGATTGCCACCTACGTACCGACCAAGTAAACCCTCAACCACTCAACATCAAGCGTGGAGTGAGTGAGTGTGTTGGCGGGCACGGTTGGCGGACGAATAAAGTCTCTTGGACGTATAATCTAATACCTATCCTTGCTTGGGAGGTATATGCGTGTGTGCATTTTGCTATTCTATTATCTATCGCTTTAAAGCGCAGCTGCAATCGCGCTGCCGCGTTCAAATTTGGTCACTTTTTTCCGCCCTTAGCCGGAATGGGTGTTTATCTCAAGTACGTGGCAGTTTTGCAGAGGTGTACGCTCAGCTTCTCAATAAAGTAAAATAGCCATTAGGCTATAATAGCATACAGAACTGGTACAACATGTTATCAATTATTATTAAGGTATGTGTAATTGCCGTAGGTTTTTTTCACACAGAAAGAAACGAACATACATTTACCATCAGAGCATTTAGAGGAGTCAAACTCATTTGACCATACGGGACCAAATACAGTACCAAATGTTCGCCTTGCTTCTCTCGTTCGCTTGTCACTCTCTTCTTCGGTGCATTTTTTGCTGTAATGTAGTCACGTCCGTTGCAATCTGATAAGCTTGTCAAAATCTCTTCCGTTGCAGTCGACAAATGGTAATTTGAGCTCCTCCGTTGCAGTCTGGAAACATCCATGACTTGATCCATTATTTTTATTCTTCTTTTATTAATCAATTGCACTGTTTTATCGCCTATCCTTTCCTTTGTGGACGTAACAGAAAATGCTACGGTTCATTAAGGCTCATCTTGAATTATTATGCTACCGTGGCTATCCGGCTATCCAGCGGGACGTTCTGAATGGAAATCGAACTCGGTTGGGTTTGTAGAAGGTCCACGGATATGTCGAATAGACCACCCGGCAACCATCACATACCATTATGTTTATTTTTCTGCCTTCTCTCACGAATGAATGTCCTTGATAGTTCGAATGTATTTTGTGAGCTTAGTGCGCAGCGTTAGTGAAGCGTTCGATGGTATAATTACATTCACCGCTTACTTTTAACATGCCGGTTGGAGACACGTATCCTTCACTGTTGACACAGATAGAAAAGTTCACATTAGCGAAACACTGTAACTGTATTAGCATGTGACATTGTTACCGTAACATCTTTGATCCTTGACGCTCTCTAGTGCCAGCTGAAATGCGTATAAAAAAATTAAGCGATCGGCCGAGAAACCGTTCTAGCAACGTTGCAGTTTTACAATAGAACGTGTCAACGTCGTACATCCAGTAGCGGACACCCATCCTATCGTTATTCACATGCCGTTGCAGATTCTCATTAAGACGATCGTGGCAAGAATGACTCGCTCCAGGCTGGGCCTCTTACAAGCGTGCCGAAAAAATATTGTTTCTCTGTGAAAGCTGTTTAACGAAATGGGTTGGTTCATAGTTGTTCCTCAACCAATCAGTGTTCCAATCGACATAAAATAAATTTCCGGGATGTTGATTTCCTGGTGTTGAATTCTCGGAATCGCACCCAGATCTCCGAACCGCTTCCGAGAATTGTTTGATCGGGCTCGAATTCCGGATTAACAGAATCGACGAGAGGGGCGGTTACGAACCGTCTGGTGCTGTTTTTCAGCAGCTTGAGCCGAAAGCTTTTAATAAGACCAACGTTCATTGCTCATGCCTACGTGCTCGTCCAGCCGTGCTCCATGCCTCAATTGCTCAAGCTGAGCGCCATAGTTCTTACAGTGCCCAGCCCAGCCATTTTCCATCGATTTTAGTACCACGAGGGTATGGTTTAAACCGCGAATTTAAACCGCACGCCATCGCACAGTTATTACAATCCAATAAGCGGTGAGCTCGTCTGATGCATTTTGCGTGCACAAGAGGTGCTTGGTTTTGATTGGCTCTAACATTTGGATAAAAACTGAGTTGAATACAGAGATCGGTTCCAGGATGGAGTGACAGCAGACTTTTTCACACTTATCTTTGTTTTCAATTGTAGCTCATGGGTCCCGTGTCCTCAAGTAATTTGATCGAGCGTGCGCACAAACCGGCTGTGGCTTCTAAGCACTGAAGACGTACGTCAGTGCCATGCGATTGATATGCAGGATCTTATGTTGGTAAGTGATGTAAACCGACGTTTCTGTGCACTCACAGTAATACCATCCTTTTCTGTTGTTACCGTGGGCCATTCTATTAACCACTTATATAATTGCCTGATATTGACAATGAAGAACGTTTTGGTGAAGGTGATAGTTGGTGGTGAAGGTGGTAGACAATCCCACAGGATTGTCTAGAAGATTACAACAAAAAGTGCACAACGATGGTGAAATTGTGAGAAAATGGGAACCTCGCACTTAAATCATGCAGTTTGGGACTTTGCAGTTTTGCGCGCAACGTTTTAGTGCGACCTCCTGTATTAACTCACCAGGTAAATAATGTAAATAAGCAACAATGCTCCTCGAACCAACGGGAGCTGACGCGTAATATTTCCAGCGTTAGATAGGAAGAAAAGGAAAGTAAGATAGGAAGTAAAGTGAAAAAAAACTAGTATGTCGTAGAGCTACGAGAACCTGATACGGAATAGCACATACGTACACACACATACAACTTCATTTCGGATGCTAACACTTATCCTAGGGAATGAAGAACAACCTTAACATTCACCTACAGATTGCCGTATGTTTTTATTTTGACCATACGTAATAAGAAAAAAAACCTCCCACATTCTAGCCATAAGCAGGGAAATACCCTCAACGCCCTGTTGATAATAAAGTCACTTGTTTATCAAAATTTTACGAATCACGTCTTATTTCGTTCTAACCATTAGCACAGCAATATTGATTTGAAGAAAAAAGAAAGGTGTTGAATCTTTATCTTGGGCATGAATGATGGTTGAGCAAAATGTGATCTCAAAACCGACAATGACATTGTTCTTCTCGCTTATCGTCGAATAAGGCAGTTGAGCCATTTTGTTTGTTTGTTTCTTTAGTGCGATGCAAAAAGGCTGGAGGCGATTTGAGGAACATGTTCTGTAACAAACAAGATAGATTCAACAACAAAAAAAGAGAAAAAGGAAACTGAAGCTGTAATTCTGAATAATGTGTTCTTAAGATCTGAACACATTCTGTACTCTGGTTATGTTCAAGGCGTTAGAACGTCTACCTAGAACTTACTAAAAATAAAAATTAAATTTAACTTTAAAAACCACTCGATTACCTAGTGAGTCGACGTTTTGCTAACACAATGCTGAGTATATAGTTGTCCTTGATATGATATGAAGAAAGAAAACCTAAACATTCTTAGCGCAACAGCTAAACCTTGTAACGATCAATAATTGCACATTTCCTCGATCATGCCAAGGGTAATGCTATGATAACACAATAACTTAACTAAACTGGAATGAGGTAAGCAAACTTCCCGTATTCCTTCACTCAACAAAAAAATCCACACCTTAGTTACTAACGCTGAGCAACGATAGCCTCCTCTAGCGTGCTCAGAAACGGTTCTGCCTTACCATCTAGCGATACGATAATGTCTTTGGCCTGCTGCAAAGTTTGGCGCGGTTCCACGTCCACCCCGAGCGTGTCTACGATCGCTTGGATTCGGACCTGATACTCTTTCGGCGCCGATGCACCGCAAACGGACTTCAAATTTTCCACCGCCGCCGACGCAATTCTGTCCCTGGACACTCGCTTCTCCGGTGCGCTCAGCAACTTCGCCAGTGTGAACGGTTCGGTCGCCTCGCTGTAGTCGTCCGGTTCCGGCAACTGTGATGCGTCCCGCCCGGTTCGGCGAGCAGCGTAAGCGTGCGCCAGCAGCACAGCGAACGCGTACGCGACTAAACACCGGGTCGCGCTCACCCGCTCGGTGGCCGTTTTCTCCTTGCCGAGGATTTTCTTCAACATCCCCACCACCCAGAATGAGCTGCTCTCGCTAACCGTGCCGAACTGGGCGATCGTGCTGCGGATGGCCACGTGTGGTTCCGGTCGCAAGGTAAGCAGGGCGTACGCTAGGGTATACCAAAGCGGGTACAGCCGATATTCGATCGGTTCGCTGGAATGGAGAAGTATATGTTCGGTTAGATTACTCTAACCATTACTCGTCAGTTTCGTTACGGTACAGTACCTGATCTTGAGCTCCGGTAGAGTGGCGAGCAGTTGTTCGACCAAACCGAGCAGGGCTACTGGATCGTCTCGCGAAACGTGCCAGTGATGGAGGAAATGAAGCTCCAGGCACAGTGGTAGGCAGTGCTGTGCCAGCAGCTCGTATTGCCACCGAGAGATGGCCGTGTAACCGACAATGTTAAGCGCTTGCAACCATGCCGGTTTTGACGGAAGTGCGAGGCTTCCATTTTCGGCCGACCGGTCGCAGAGATAGTGGCTCAGGGCAGACTCCATCAGCCGCATCCAAGGCACGGTCTGGCTGTCCAACAAGTTGGCCGACTCGAGTACGCACTGAGTCAGCAGCTGCGAGTTGACATCACTGTCCAGCAGGCGTATAAGCTCATCTACAAATAAACTGGAGGAGAAACAAACTAATTTTAGTCTTTGTGTAACTTAACCATAGTTTGTGTTGATCATTTTTCAATGTGCAAATTCATTTGTTATTCCGTCATGAATATTACTGATTGCAATATCTACAACACGATGGCTGATGGTTAATTATTCAAATCTTTTCATCTTAAAATATGTCAACGTATGATGTAATTCTCATTTAAGGTTTTCTATGAATTTAACGATACCGACTGTTCCGATTGTTACCGTTCCAATTGTTTCGATAAATCCAACCGTTCCGACCGTTCCATCCGTTCCTATACATCCAACGGTTCCGGCGGTTCCGAACGTTCCGACCGCTCTGATAGTTCCAATCTTTCCGATACATTCATCGATTCCAACTGTCCTGATTAATCTGACCAATTCTGATAAATTCGACCCGTTCCGACCGTTCCGACCGATTCGGTCGTTCAATCCGTTCCGATGCATCCAATCGTTCCGACAGTTCCATCGTCTCCATACATCCAATCGATCCAACCGTTGCGACTGTTCCATCCGTTCCGACGGTTCTAATTGTTTCGATACATTCAATTATTCCGACGGTTCCGATCGTTCCGCTACATGCAACGATTCCACCTGTTCCGATTGTTAATCAAACCTAATAGGTTCAAAATTTTGAACATAGTTCCGATCGTTCCGATTGAGGAACGGAACGAACCTTCTAGGTGCGCTCCGAAACACACCTCACTAGAGAAAAAAGATACACATCACATCGAGCGCATTGAATGAAGTAATGTGATGTTTGATCAGATTTCGCGAATCGTAGCTCGATAATAGTAAATCCGCGATGCTCAGACATTGCTCTTACACATAGCTTCTAGACGAGCCACAAATTTCCGCGACAAATTGTCTACGATCTCTTTGTCGCAAAAAAAAACCATCGTAAACAATTTTACATACCGTGGTCGGCGTGCTCTACTGTCGCATGCTGGAAATTGCTCTCGAATCCTGCTGGATAAAGACGTTGGAGCCGTTGAACGTCTTCCGTCTCTTTCTTCTGCTTAGCACAATGTGAGCGAGAGGGCGTTAGAGTGCGTGTGCGGCAGAACAGTGCGCCCCCCAGGCACGCAGTTTTAAACACACCGGCTAGTAGACCACACATCAGCAGCTTAGCATTGAAAGCCACCGGATCAGAGAAAATTTGTCATTTCATCTCTGCCAGTCAACGCCCGAGCAGCCATTACAGCAGCAGTGTTGCCAACCCTGCAAAAGTTCAACGAGCAAGATTTGCATCGCAAAAATCTCCGGACGCAGGTGTATAATTTGGTGACTACAACAAGTGTGCCATTCCCATTGTATTGTACAACGCTACCTCGCCCACCAACCGGATTCCGAGGATGATCAACGTAATGCACTTGAGGATCATAAACAAGCTGATGGAAATCGAAAGTTTGCTGAAAAGGTTCCCGAAGGGGAAGCGACGCAACGGTTACCTGCAGCAGGTGGCGGACATTCGATGCGATGTGCAGCGCAATTTGGATCATCATTTTCCACTAGACGGCGAACTGACGCGTGCCAAATTTCTCCTGAAGATGGTACAAAATGCCTTGCGGGAGTACACCGTGTGCTGTTGCTGCTATCGGAAAGAGAAGCGATTTGATGTTTTGTGAAAAGGATGCCCGCGCGGGGAATGTCAGCGGAACGGCAGCATCTTACAAAGGATGAGATTCACCAAAAATGGAACCTGTTACCAACCTGTGCCAGTGCCGTCTGTTCATGGCGTAACAAATGCGTTTGATGTTACGACCTAAATAAAAGTAGGTGGAACCGTGTCTGTGTGTGTCTAATCGTACTTCATGGAACATCAACTATCAGGACTGCCGAGAATCTTCCGGTGGGTGGTAAACAAATTCTAACTAAATTATTGAACTAATGAACTTCTCATTGTACAGTAGAAAAAGGTTTTGGTTAAAAAGACCGAAGGTTGCCGGGATCTAGGGAAAAAAGGGGTAGAATATGTGGATTTTCATTTTCCAGTTCGAGCATTTTTCTAACCAACAAATTGTCCAGCAATGAGAACAATGAAATGTTCTGTCACTTACAGGATCACAGGAGAATGACGCGCGAACTTTGTACCCAGATCGTTGACGTTCTGTTGTGGTAGTATGGAATTTGCTCTAACAAATCCGCCATTTCGCTACAAGGCGCACATTTCCTATTTTTTCATGCTGATTCATCTAGCTACTAGCGGGTAAATGAGGTAAGGATGGGTAAAGAACTGTACCTTAGCGTATTTTCGGTTTGCCACTTTTTGACACTGGTCAGCAGCTCAGTCATCAAGGCGCGCGCCTCGAGCAACCGGGGACAGTCCGAGCAGCCGGTGCCGCACTCGTCCGGCAATTGTGCCAGCACATCCGCTATCGAGGCAACCAACCGCTGTACGGCCGCGGTCAGCTGGGGTTTTCCGTTCGCCACCTTGCTGGCCACCCGGCCGGCATTCATGAGCATCCGCACGATGACGCCGATGTACAGCTTGCGCTTCAACAGATACATGCCGCCCGGCACGAGCTGGTTCGCTTCGTTGCACCGCATTCCCGTCACGATTTCAAGCAAGCTGCAAAGGGAGAACGTGGAGCACGAGACGTTTCCGTCAAACTGATGAATGATCAACGCGTACTTTACTGTACGTATGCTTTACTTACAGCGTTAGCGCATCGTCCAGCTCGCGGTGAGGCACCTTCGGCTCGCGCAGCAGAAAGCCGGCTTCCGCGGTCATTACGAACCAGTCCAGTGCTGGCGTCAGCTCTGCAACGTGCATCGGCATCCACACGAGGCGGGCAAAGTGGTGCAGCAGCCGCACCATAGCCGTGCGCGTTTGCTCCTCCGACCGTACCACCGGCTCGTACGCTAGCCGTACGCAGATCGCGATCGTAGGGGCGTGCGTGCGCCGTATCCATTCGGGCAGGGGATCGAACGGTTCGCCGAACCAGCGGCAACGCACGAACACGCACGCCAGCAGCTCGTGGCACTCGGGGCTGTGGTGCTCTAGCATGGCGTGCATCCGCTCGAGCAGCAGCTCCGACGGCAGCAGCCGCTCCCAGGGCAGATCGAGCACGAGCGTGTTGTACACGTACAGGGCCGAAATCATGATGCGCGGATCGACGAACCATTCCAGGTACCAGTGAAGGAAGTACAGCAGTATCTGGCTGCAATGGTCGGTGTCGGCGTACGCTTCGCGCACCTGCTCGATTGCGTACTCGACGCAGTGCAGCAGCACGCCGAACATCCACTTGGCCTTGTCGTTGTTGCAGTGTCGCACTGTGTCGATCACGGGCGCCATGGTCGTCCTGCCGTACGGTGTGGTCGGCGAGTATCCACCGGGCCGGGCGTGGGCATGGACGTCCGCACCGTACGGTACGATCCACGGCTCAAACATGCGATACACGGTGGGCAGCAGGTTGTCGTGCACTGAGAAAAACAGCAGCATCGCACATTAGAAAATCGGTCAAACAAAACGTTCCGTCCACGCGCTTACCGCATCCGATGCGATTGTCACGCATGCCAGCGGCAAGCAGGCTGTGTGCAAACATGCCCAGCAGCATTCCCAGCACCTCGATGTACGCGCCGTGCCGTCTGTACATGCCGTTCCATGGGAAAGCGCCATCGCGCTGGCGCACAAAGTGCTCGGTCACGGCCACCAGCAGATGGTGCAACAGTTCCGGCCCCAGCACCGGCTCAGTGCAGTTCGCTTCGGCAAACTGGCGGTGGGCCTGGTGCAGTGCGTCCTCCGCCATGCCGAGGTACAGATCGGGCAGATGGTGGGCCCGTAAACGCAGCACGTTCAGCAGCCGTAGCAGCATCACCGGCGGCAGCGTGGGCCACTGCGAGTACGCGTTGATCGTGTGCTGCAGCAGTTTGCCAAAGTTGTCGGGAAATTTGCTGCTCGCCAACGTTACCAGGTGCGAAATTAGGATCTGAAATTTAAATGAAATAAAAAAGCGTACATCCAATATTCCAAATATTGCTACCGTGCGTATAACGTGCTTGTTGATGACATACGTCTGCAAACTTTTCGTCCTGCTCGGCTTGCTCGTCCGATCGCACCGGGCTTACGGTATCCGCGGGCCGCGCTTTGTACAGTCCGATCACTATCAGCTTGGCAAACTGGTCGAGCTCGTCCGGCGCGACGTCATGCTCCTTTAGCCACCGCGACAGGTCGAGCTGTGCGAGAGAACAGTAAATCGTGTTAGTGTGAGCCCACACGTTGCGTTGGTCCCGACCGCGCGTACCTTGCTGCCGAACATGTCCACAAACAGGGTCCGCTCCAGACTGCCGGTTTTCTGCTTCACCAGCTGGCCGTACACCTGCAGCAGCGGCCGGCACGGAATGCGACCATCCTCTAGTAGGGCAACGATCACGCTGGATGGTTTGTGGCCTGCCTCAAGCGCGTCCGCAAACAGCTGCCCGACCTCTTCGAACATCAGCTTCGACAGTTCGCTCCGGTACGTCTCGAGGCTTAGCCGGACGGCGAATGTGAGCGGCGGCACAAAGTTCGCATCGGACACCTCGTGCAGCAGCGTGCGCAGCATCGTCCGGATGATGGCGTTCAGCGACTGGACCGCGGTCTGGTCCGTCTCGGCGCAGTAGTCGACGAACAGACTGTTCCACAGCTCGCGCAGCAAGATGGTGTGGTGGACGATGTACGGTGGAATGTTGATCGCCATCTGCAGGAACGCCTCCAGCCCGCGCAACCGTGCGTCGATGCGCTCCTGCACGGTCTTGTCCAGTGTGGCACACTTCGTGTGCACCTTGACCGTGGCGGCACCGGCACAGTACAGGACGCTACACTTGGCCTGCTTTACCAGCTGCCTGTCCTCGTTGACGTACAGCTGCCGGTACAGCTCGAACAGCTCGTCCCGGCGCTGCTCCAGCTCGGCTTTCGTCGCCCAGTACGTTTTGTCGATGTGCTGCCGCACGATGCGCAGGCTCTCGGTGATGCGCCTGACTCGTACCGCCGCCGGTTTCGCCAGAGCGTCGCGCAAATCCTGCAGCTCACCGCGCACCTCTACCACCGGCACTGGGAGTGGATCGGTGTACGCGTTTGCTAGCCGGCGCTGGATGGCCTCGACTGGCGCAAGCGCCGGTTTGCCGGCAGCAGGCCCTTCCGACGGTTGTGCCTTCAGCGGTTGGGCCGGATGGACGCGGTAAAGCGCGTACCAGCGTTCCACCATCAGACGGTGCAGCGTGACGAGGGCCGGCTGGTTGACGCACTCGGGCCAGCATTCCTTGATAGAGCACAAACAGTTGATTGCGTGAAATGGGTTGAAATCGAATGCGGTTACGGTTAGGGGATAGCGTCTGTTTTTATCCGATACACGTGCTCACATTTTGAACCTCACATACAAATGTAGAAAGCATTAGTTTTTGATTGAAGACATGCAATTGTATCGTTGCTGGGAGGGATAAAGGCAATGAATTCCGGCAAATAATTAGCCTTTGACATCGATATGATAGCTTGTACGATTTGTAACTTAAATTTTAACGTAATCTTTTTGGCGTTTATTCCAATAGTAAAATATCGCAGACACAATTTTCATAGCCAAAATGGAATGAACAATGTATGAACAACGACACACAAACGTGTTTTTATTCAATTTGAACGTCATTTCCTTGCACTTCGTTAATTTTCGCATAGAAAATCCTATTGGATTTTATTAAAAAAAAAAATGGATGTATGTTACGCTCTCCAGCCAAACATATCACCATCAAATAAAGATCTCCAAACGTAGACCATGCAGGCCATGCGATTCATAAACATAAACTTCAAACACTACTGAACTTTAAATCAACAACCAGTCACGAATAAACTAACAAATATTGTTTGAAATAATCCAACCACAAATGGTCATGGTTGTTCGTTTTGATACTTTTTCATTCAAACGCTTTCCGACCACCGACTCTATGTGTTTACCTGCACGCCCTGCAGAGTCGCCTGCAGATGGGGAACGGCGTACTGCACTGGTAGATTGATCGGATCGTCCATCGCGATGCGATTCAGCTCCGGGTCCACCAACCACAGCTGGAACGCTTTGACGAGACTGAAAAGGCGCATAAGCTTTTATACGAAACATCGCCAAAAACGCAACGCTTACCGCAACATTTCCACCGCGGTTTTGTTCGCCTCCTGCGCGCAATGGTAGTGCAGCTCGAGACGGCACAACATCTGTTTCACCTTTTCCATCAGACCGGTGTCCGCACCGTACAGCCGATCCGACACACCGTGCACCGGGTCGCCCACGTCCGTGACGCGCGTCAGCAGGACGGCGAAGAACTGCTGCCAGACGGCCAGACACAGTGGGTGCTCCACGCTGACGCGCACCAGAAAGCGGGCCAGCTTGCAGTAGACCAGCGAATCGGCCGCAGGACAAAAGTCTTCCTCGCGCGTGCGCAGGCCTCCGCTCACGTCGCGCAGTGCAGCGTCCAGCTTGAGCGATTCCTTCCGCTTGAGAGCGCGCAGCAGCCTGGGCCAGAGTTCGGTGTCCAGTTCGAGCTGACGGTGCTCGAGCTCGAACACAAGCAGCGCCAGGGCCACGCAATCGTTTGGCAGGGTGCCGTACAGCAGCGGCGGCTCGGTACCGATTATCTTAGACCAGAGCGAGTGTATGCCCGGTTGCTTTTGTTTCACCTGCGCGAAGGACTGGCAAAGGGAGAGACGGGTGATTAATGCACATGTTGCACTTAAGATTGGTGGCTGAATGTAGCACAACCAATGTTTTACCTTGAAAAATGGGGCCAGCTTTTCGCGCAACGCGTTCCAGGCTTCCGCGTGGCCGAACGAAACCGAGGCGAGCACGTTCAGCAAACGCAGCACTTTGGCACTGTTCGTCCAGCTAGAAATTTGCGTCAACCAGTCGCACCACATGCCGACTAACGCCGCCGGCGTTGCGTAGCCGCAGCGCCAGTGCGAAACCGCTTGCGACACCAGCATCGTGCCCACTTTGCCCACCTTCGCCTGATCGAGCAGCTTCAGTGCGAGCATCTGTTCGCTCTGTTGTGATTCGATCGTGCTGGTGGAAGGCTTCGGCGGCGTCCAAACCAGCTCAACGTCATCCTGCACCAGCTGTGTCAGCAGGGCAGCGAATCGCTCGCTACCCAGCAGCGCATGGGAACACTCGGTAAACAGCAGACTGATCAGCTCCAGGCAGCGCACCACGACCGTGTCGAGGTGGTGATCTAGCAGCAGCTGCAACACGTTCACGCCGTCCTGACAGAAGACGGGCACCCAGTGTCCGATGGTGGTGGTAAGCATCGCGCACAGACACGCAACCGGGCACCGCTCATCAACCGCCGCCTTCACGTCCGGCAGCTGCTCGAGAGCGGGCACGTTGCGCACCTCCACACTGGAGGGATCTTGTAAGATCTGCTGCACGATGGGCAGCGGCTGGTCGAGTGCGTGCAATCGCAGCTGCAGCAGCACAAACAGGCAACGCTCCTGGTAGCTTTCGTATTCGCTTTGCTCCGTAGCGTCGGAGTTTGCTTTGGCCGGTGGTTGATTTTTGCGAAACGCCACCACAACGCTGTACGCTACGCGGTTTTGCAGCGCCTTTGGTACATTCAACCCACTAGAGGACGAAAGCGAGGAGATTGGTTGTAGAAACAATGTAATGCGAATGCTCACATTTACTGACGTTACCTTATTTCCCCATAGTTGATGTACATTAACAGCCCCAGCGCTAGCTTGTGGTACACGTGCGCTCTGGGATAACTTAGCAGCAGCTCCAGCATCACGTTTACATCTGATTCAGTTGGATCCCACAGCATAACCAACTTCCTTTTGCTACTGAATACGTCCAGCAGTCTGCTTCCCTTCGCCTGCCAAGCATCGGCGGTGGGCTGAGGGTTGTCCGCCGCTAGCGTTTGTAGCATTACCGAAAGCACAAACACATTTTTCTCCACGATCGTATGGATCTGCTCGATTATCAGCTCGGCACAGACGAGTTCGGCCGCGTCGACAGCAACCAAAACCTGGGAATGAAGGGAGGAAGCATAGAAAATGGAAAAACGGCGCCGCGAAAAACCAATTAGAATATTTTGACTTCAATTCCAAATGAACTGGTTCGACTATTCCCTATCTCTATCTTATTTTCGTACTAGATCTCTTTTTTGTCTTTTTATTTGCTTAGTGTTAGCGTAAGAATTAGCTTTAATTAATTTTGTTTTGCATTGTTTGTTGCATGCATTGTTGCACAGCCTTCCCGGTAACCTTAACTTTTGGTCTTCTAATTACATAAATTGCACAAGGCAGATGCTAATATGAATTAAATTGTTCATGCCTTTGCATAGCCCATTTTACTCGAGTAAACCTTCGAAATTTAATAAATGAATGAGGTTGTCCAACTATTTAATTCTAAACATGTTGCTATAAACTTCAAACGTGTTCTAATTTGTTTACATTTAATTAAAAAAAATTTCTATAATATGAATCAAAACGCTAACGTATACATCTTTAATTTAAACTTCACTGCACGAGTATAGCACATATCTCAGGAGCTACAAATGTACCGGGCAGCTAGCATACATACCTCAAACAGTGTTTTCGTGATGGTGCAGATGAACTCCTTATCGCTGGATGGATCCCGTGCGAGTGCAAGATCGACGAACGGTTTCAGCACGTTGTACAGATTGTGCGCTGCCTCCTGGCCGAGCAACGCTTTGCTGAATTGGTCCGTAGCGGTGGCGTTGTGCGGGATGGGTGGCTCACATTCATGCTCAAAGTCTGGCCCAAGCGTAAAGTCCCGCTGCACCATGCAACGCAGCATCCACCAGCAAGCGCGCGAGCTGAGCAACGCGAAGGGCAGCGTCGAAAGGTGCCGGGCCAGGGCCACGCCTGCTGCGTAGATGCAACGGGCCGCACCGTACACGAGCGTATCGAAGTGTACCTGCACCAGCTCCACCTCCTCGGACGTATGCGGCCCGTGTGTGTCGCGATAGTAGCGCAGCACGTCTCCCGCAAACTTGACCGTATCGTTGATGAGCAGCGCCAAACGTTGCGCAAAGTGGCTGTATCGGGCGATCCGACCGTACGTCGACAATCCCTCGCCGAGCACGGCCACCAGCCGGTTGGCGAGCGTGACTAGCCACAGCATTTCGGTGGTGGGCAGCTGCCGCACGTCTCCGCTCACCACGCGGCGAATCGCGCGTGACGTAATCGTACCAAACAGCCGCTGGAACGGTATCTGGTCAAGCAGTGCGAGCAGATCGCTTTCCTTAATCGGCCGCACCCGCTTGTCCGGCGAGCTTTCCTCCCCGTCGCTATCGACCCATTCGAAGTTGTCGGCCACTTTCGACCCACTGCCACCCGCCTCTCTAACCGGCATCTTCTCTTGAGCGGTACGGCCCTCTGCTTCCTCTAGCGGCGTTAGGAATGTTTGGCGCTCCAGGATAGGACGCAGCAGCACGTGCGTCAGGGTAAGAATGGCCTGCAGCTCACCGTCCAGCAGATCGGGGCTCGATTCTTTACCTCCGACCGGTAGCGGATGCACCAGCACGTGTGCCCACGTGCCGATACCGCTGGGAAAGCGCAGCAAATGAAACATCAGCCAGACCCGGTCGTGCACGTTGCCCGCCCCCAACATGTTGGTGCCGACGTGCACAAACCACTTCCGCAAATCCTGCACGTACTCGCATCGTTCGCCCTCGTCGCACCCGCTACCGGACGCTTCCGTGCGCAGCGCATTGCCAATGATGCGTAGCTTATGGCGTAGCGCCACGGTCGGATTTTGGCCGGCCTTCGGCGGGTCCGAGACCTTCTTCTCCACCATCGAGCGAGTGTGGTGCAGGTGTATTAGTGCTTCCTTCTCCTTCGTCAGACAGCGATCCAGCAGCGAGGACATGGTACCCTTCGCATCCTTAAACCGTTCCACGTTCAGCGAGGCGACTCTAATCATTCGGAGAGAGAAGAAGGAAAAAGGAACCTGTTTGGATTGGATTCGAGCTTGTGCGGTGCTCCGCTCCACTCACCTGCTTTTCAGTGACACACTCACCACCCGCTCGTCGTCGCACCGGCCAGTCGCACTGAACTTTACCTGCTGGAAGTCCCAGCATCTACCCTGCAGGCTGGCTATTTGCTGGTGGGCCACCTTGCGCTCCCGCACGATCTCACAGTAGCCGTGGTAGCCGGCCCGATACGTCTGAATGCTCATGTGCAGGTCGCCATCGTACCCGCCCGGATCCTTCGCCACGCCGTGCGGGCTTTCGGACCGGATAAACTGCTGCTCCATCGCGTCCAGATGCGCCCGGTCGGTCTGTAGGGCGGTATCCTCCATCTGTTGGATGCATTGCAGGTAGAGTGTGCGGGTTCGCGGTGCACTAATGCAGGGCCGTTCGATTGGTTGCGCGCTGGTGGTTGAAAGACGTGCTAACGTTTGCTCGCCGTCGCTCGCTTCCAGCTTTAGTTGGCTCAAATCGGGATAGAGCATGGTAGTGGCCAGGTTGGTGACAGCTGGAACACTGCAGGGCGGAGCAGTGGGAGCAAAATCGCCACCCATTTCATCCTTCGTTTGGCTATCTTCATTCGCTTCTTGTGATTGATATTTAGTTTCTTCCACCGCTGAGAGTTCAATCGATTGTTCTGGATCGTTGCTAAAGGACGCTTCTGCCACTTCTTTGCATGCCGTCTGTTCCTCTGATGGCGATGTTGGTGCTAGTGCTGTTGGTATAACAGTTGGTTCGGTCTCTAAAACAAGTTCATCGTCAGCAGCAACAGTTTCCTGCACTTCCTCGGCCTTGGTAGCAGTGAATTGTTTTACACTCTTTTTGCTGCTAGTTTTTTTCTACTCGCACCATCGACAGCGCACATTGTTGCCGAAGAAGAAAGTAAACAACCGGAAGGTCAATTGTTACAGAAGATTGCGACGCTGATTCAGTTCGCTCTTACCTTAGTCCTAGGCTTCACGGCTTCCATTGTTGGACCGAGCAGTGGCTCAACCGTGTGCCAGAGATTATTTGAATAGCCAAACTACTCTTGACTTAGTACGACTCACAAACAAAGCTCTATTGTCGATCTACCGTGCACAAGATGGATTAAACGATGACCAAGCGCACATTCTGCATTTATCACGCACGATATTTGGTAGGAATGGAACATCAATACCTTCACTCACAATTTTAAAACGGTCTAGCTAAACTATTCACTAATCGTAGGTTGTGAAATCAACACATTAATTGCGCACCTACCCGTTTGTCCTTCGTCATTATTGAAAAAATCACAACGAAGCCCTACGATACAACAAAACAAAGAAAGGGCACAGGGGAAAATAGATACGGATTGAGCATGTTTTGAAAACACAACACGTTTGACAGCTGATCCGTGCATAAGCTGTCAATGGACATCGATCGGCGTGACGCTCAAGTGCAGTTTACACACGCAAACGAGTTTCCGTCACAAGCTTTGTTTGAATTGGCAGTTAAACGCTGCTGGGTGAAATTCTGCCTACGTACGGTGTTAATAATGTTTCATCACTCACATTTTCATTTATGTTTCCCATGTATTCTGCAAAAACCAAAAACATCTCTTCTATTTCAATTTAATATAAACAATACCCACGATTCTTAACCAGAGGTCCTCTCGTGATGGGCACAGTACTTTGATGAACTAGTTAATGATGAGTTTAACGAACCTTTATTAGTGGAGGGTTAAAGGATTCATTTCACGACCCGGTGCGAACTAGTCGGAACCAATCCCAAATGATGAGTAGGCGCGAGAAAGCATAAGCGACTCCGACCCATTGGTGCAGCGAGTTCGTGTATTATCTTCTTATCCGGCGCTATTACAAGTAATACACGCGATCAATTTCAACTCATTTGACGAAGCTTTATTAATGGTTTGTTCAACAACAATAGTCTTAAATGCTATATGCGTTCTAGAATTTTTATAAACCCAGCAAATGCATGAAATGAACAAGACACGACACATCTACCGATTTGGAACGACGAATAAATAAGTTGTGAGGCGAGATAACACGAACGATGACAGTGAGATGCTTCCTTACTGGTAAATGTCCCCGGCAGTCAGTTGGTAAAGATTCCTGAGTAGTGGAAGGTTGCATTTATTCCCGGACGAGCCATTTGTTGAACCGCATATCAGTCGGTCTTTTTCGTCCCCAGTATTGGTACATTTGTGAACGTTAGCAACATTCTTAACATCAGCAAACGGGCAAACACGTGCACATACAAAATGGGGGTTGAACATTGCGCTAGTTGTAGAGTGTTACTTATATTAAAAAAAAAACAAACAAACAAACGCCATAAACGACAAACTGGGGAAGGATAAAAAGGATGGAAAGGATAAAGCATTCACAGCTCCTCGAGCTCAATGTCTAGTTCGCTGCTGTAGTCGCAGCCATCGTCCAAGTAGCTGCCGACCACGGTAGATCCATTTCCGCCGATCGTCTGCTCGCTATAGAGCTGCTCGAGGTAGTCGTAGAATTCACTGTACATTCGGAACAGGTAGCGCATGAGTCAGATGAGCAGGACGATGAACACCAGCACGAAGGCAATCGCGGGCACAATACCGAGACGGTTGCCCGTGCTGCCCCAGCCACACTCGAGATCCTTCTTCAGCACTTCCAGCAGCAGATCGTTGTTCTTGTTGCTGCACCGGGCTTCCCTCAGCTCGTTCGCCGAATCACCACAGTCGGAGCCCTTGGCGTAGGCGAGCGGGGTCGCGTGCTTGAAGTAGTTCGTTAGGCTCGTTTCCGTCCACGGGTTGGCGGGGCATAGGTACTGTCGTCGCTTGCGCTGCCAGAACTCGATCCACCTGCCAAGGAGGATAAAAGAGCAAGGGTGACATTAGTGGGAGCTGTATGTGCTGTGTATGTTTCCGCTTACCCTATTTCGCAGTCGCAATTCAGCACGCTGCCACTGATCTGCAGCTCGGTCAGAAAGACGTGCTCCGGCAGGGCCAGATAGTGGGCCGTGTTCGGGTTGGGCACGCTCTGCAGCAGATCGTTGTCCTCATCGATCGTGACCGTTATGTTGCGCACCGGTTTGCCCATGTGGCGGAACAGATTACCCGGCAGCGCTACCAGGGAGGTATTGTGCAGCCGGAAGTGTAACGTAGCAGAACGGACACCCTTGAGCACTGTGTCAGAGAGCCTGCTGAAGCCAACGCCACCGAAAGTAATGCTCTGCAGCTTGCGCGGTAGTACACCGTCCATCTCGCGGCGTAAATCTGTTGCTGCCACGGCGATGGGTTTTGAGGCTTTCGACGTGGAGCCGACCGGGCCACCCATAACGCTAATGGGCGAGGGTGGTTTGGGGGCCTCTATCCATAGGTCGCGCAAATTGTTTGTATTCTCCAATATGCGGGGAATGTTAAAATTGGGAAGGGCCGGAAAGGTTGATATTGTGAGCGAGCGTAGATAGTGCAGCTTGTTCAGGACTCCTGTCTGTGAAGCGTGCAAAATGTTTTGTGATAATCTAGAAGAACGCCCATCTAAATATCCCTAGATTTTACCTCTATAGAATGCAGGTTAAGATTGGCAATGTCCAGCTGTTCCAGTGTGTCCGCCGCTCCAAGCAGGCTCGTGTTGGACAGTGTTGTGATAGGATTTCCCGAAAGGGACAGGCGCCTGGAAAGAGAGATTAGCATAAGTTAACATATTGAAACGATTTTGATACCAAAACGAGTGTTTGTGGTAGCATACTTAAGATTTGGCAGTGAGTGCGTTATCAATGGCACACTAGTAAGATCGTTTTCCGACAAGTCCAGCTCCCGGAGAGACGTCATGTTAGCGGCCAGCTCTGGCGGAATCGTCGGCAGATCATTGTGGGAGATCTTGAGCGTGCGCAGCGAGGGATTGGACAGCTCCGGCACCGAGCTGAGCGAAACGTTCGCCAGCTGCAGCTCAATTAGACTGTTTTCCAGCCCTACGAATGCTTTGCCCATCACTTCCAGCTCGTCGTTGTGGGAAAGATTCAGTACGGAGAGTCGAGGCAGGGTGGCGAAAGCCGCATCTTCCAGCCTTACGAGCCGATTGTGAGAAAGATCCAGCCAAGACAGCGACTGCGGAGAGCAAAAAAGTGTAAACTCGTTGGGTTCTTAGGCTAAATGCAATTTTAATTTCTGCAAGACCATGCTGTTAAGCCATGAACATAACATCTATGTCAAGGGAACAGATATCAGGCATTCGAACGATACTCACGCGGAATTTGTTGCTCAAATCGATACTGTGGATCGCTCCGATGTGGTTGTGGCTTAGGTCGAGTTCGCACAGCGACAGTGCCGCCATGTTTGACAGCGCCGTAACGGGTATCTTGGTAAGCTGGTTGTGCGACACGTCCAGCCGCTCCAGACCCTCGCTCAGCAGCAGACTGTCGGGCAAATACTTTAGGCTGTTGTGGGCCAGCTCTAGCACACGCAGGTTGTGCACATTGCGGAACAGCTCGGCTGGCACCTCAGTGAGTAGGTTGTGGGAGAGCTTCAGCACCTGCAGCTTGCGAGTGCTGCGTAGTGCGTCGTACTCCAGCTCCACAATCTCGTTGTTTGACAGATCGAGCCAGCTCAGATGTGGCATATTGCCAAACAGCTCGCGCGAAACAGTGGACAGCTGGTTCTGGCGTAACACGAGCTTCATCAGCGACAGCTCCGTCGGGCGGAAGTAGCCGGGCATGATGCGGGAAATGTTGTTGTTGGAAAAGTCCAGTGCCCGTATGTTGGAGTGTATGGTGGGTTGCTGTGGTGGCTGCGGCTGCAGCTGCTGCTGCTCCCGGTGCCCGCCATTTTCGGTGGCGTTTTCTACCGTGCCAAGCGTTTTGATCTTGTTGTTGCTAACATCCACCTCAAGCAAAGTCAGTGAGCCAACCTATAACAGAAGAACACAACATTATATTGCAATCTTCAATGCCTTCAACAAAGCATCTTCCTGAAGCTTGCCTGATCAAGACACATGAAATCGAATGCAGTAAGGGAGTTGTATGCCAGATCCAACTTCTCCAACTCCGGCAGATTCTGTAAAATCGTAACAAAAAAGAACAGATTAGAGCAAACCGTACAAACCCTTGCGAAAAGCATATCTCCCAACCTGGAACGCTTCGTCTGCGATTTTGCTGAGCCGATTACCGCGCAGGTTGATCAGCTTGAGGTTACTCAAGTTCATGAAGGTGCGCTTTTCGATCGTTTCGATCCGATTGTCCCCCAGCAGCAGCGCCTCCAGCTCCTCCAGATCGACGAACGTGTGCGTGATCAGCTGCTTGATGTTGTTGTAGCCCAGCGAGATCATCATTAGCTTCGTGTGGATGTCGGACTGGAACGTACCCTTTGCGAGCGCATCGATCTGGTTGTCGTGCAGCTCCAGACTGACCAGATTGCGCAGCAGATGGAAGCTGGTGTCGCCGATCGCCTTCAGCCGGTTGTTGCTCAGATCGAGCGCCTCCAATGCGGTCAGCTTGCGGAACGCTTCGATCGGAAACACAACCAGCTGCGAGCCGAGCCCGTGGGACGCCCGGAGCGACACGAGCGAGTGACCCACGTCACTGAACGCGTCCGGCTCGATCGAGTCGATACGATTTTCGCTCAGATCCAGCCGCTTGAGACCACGCACGTGCGTGAAGGCGTGCGCCTTGATAACTTTCAGCGAGGCCCTGTTCAGCCGCAGCTCCTCCAGCTCCGGGCTGAAGTTAGCGAAATCGTCCGGACCGAGGCTGGCGGACGGGAGGTAGGAGGTGGTGAGCGATCGCAGGTTGCGCATATTTCCCAGCTCGGCTAGCGTGATCGGCTGATTGCGTTGACCCACTGCCTCCAGCCGGTTCAGGTTGAGCCGGGCAAAGGGAGATGCATTGCGTTGATCCGAATGGCGCAGCAGATTGTCCTTCACGTTTAGGTATCTGTAAACGAAACAGAAAACAAGTGGATGTTATCACGCGCGTGTTTCAAGATTGGCTCTGACACCAATACCGTACCGCAAATTTTCAAACCCACGGAACTGGTTGTCCGCCACCTCGGTCAGATTGTTGCCGGACAGATCGAGCACCTGCAGATAGTTCTCCAGGCCGGAGAACGCTTCTGGCTCCAGGTGGTCCAAGTCGCAGTGTCGCACGTACAGCTCGCGTATCTTGGCCGAACGGAACGCGTTGTCCTCGATCAGGTTGAGTGGATTGCCATCCAATAGCGTCACGTTGGCCGTGTCGAACAGCGTGAACGAGGCAGCCGGCAGCGTTTCCAGCTCGTTGTAGCTGAGATTGAGCGAATCGAGCGTTAGCCGGTAGTTGCCACCGGGCATCCCCGGCATGCCCTGCTGTTCGTCCTCGTCCGGGGTCAGATCCTGCAGCCTGTTACGCGACAGATCGAGCGTGCGCAGTCGGCTCAGCACGCTCACCGCATCGTACGGCACGTGCTGCAGCAGATTGTCCGCCAGCAGTAGCTTCGACAGCTTGCCCAACCCATCGCGAAATACGTTCGCATCGAGCTGCATCAGCCCGTTGCCGGACAGATCGAGCGTCTCCAAGTTAGGCAGGCCGGCCAGTGTGCTCGGGGCGAGCTGCGTGATCGAGTTGTCGGCCAGGACCAGTGACTGCAGCGTGCTCTCGATGCCGCGGAACGCGTCCGGCGCAACCGTGGTGATGTCGTTGCCGCGCAAGCTAAGAAGCCGCAGCTTGCGCAGATCGCGTATCGTGCGCGACGGTATGTCTACCAGCTGGTTGTGTTCCAGCACAAGCTCCCAGAGCGAACGCTCTAGCCCGTACAGTGCCTCGTCTGGCAGCTCCGTGAGCGGATTATTGGTGATCTCGAGCCGGTACAGACCGGTGGACTGCAGGAAGTATGGCTCAAGCTCGCGCAATCCCGTCCCGTCCATGGTGAGCATGAAAAGCTGCAACAAAGGTAGCATCACGTTAGCATATGAGTCGGTAAAAATGACGCATCACACTACCTTGGAGCTGTTGATGACTTTCGGCACCGCCGGGAACAGCACTTCACGGCAGTTGACGATGCCCAGATCTGGCGCACTCTTGGAGCAGGTGCACAGTGGATTGAACGCGCACGGTGGATGGTTCTGCGTATCTATCTCGCGGGCTCGGGCAAGCGAGGCCCAAATCATTATCGCTACCGTGACGAGCACGAGCGTGTACCCGAACTTGAACATGTACTCGAGTCCAGCGTCACCCTGCAAAGAGAAGCCGGAAGCTTGCGGGTTAGCAATAGCCTTTGAATAGAAGAAGCATTTAGATAACAATCTTGACCAGATTCACAGACTGTTAACAGTTCCAATCAACCTATGTTACATTTAAACTGCCCAAAATATTTTCACATGCATGTAGTAGTTCCAGGAAGAAGGTATTAAAAAAAATGAATATCGAAATGCCCTTGTAATAATGACGGTGAATAGCACTAGCACATCACGCTAGCACGCACATCCTTCATACGAGATCTTGGTGTTCTGCTAGGCAACAAGCTCACATTTCACGAACATCTGGAAAGTGTCATCTCCAGAGGTAATCAATACTCTTGGGGGGTAATCAATCTCAGTTTTAATTTATGTTGACACATGCTCTAATTATAATACATATTTAAATCCTATTTAAACGCCCTGCTGCCTCCCATGCGACAGACACAGGATTTGCCGACCCAGTCGGGTCAACCGTGAGGGATATTTTAACATATTATATACAAGAATGCTTCAAATTAAGCACCATCAGCATCGATGATGGTCTGTATCCGGCTCCGGAGATTTAATTTTTGATAATTGCGCTTTATTAACAACATGGTGGGTTCAAGCCTAGAATGGACCCATCCTCCCCACCCCGTAGGAACGATTGACTATCCGGCTGCATGATTCATTTTAAGTCTCGAAAGTCTGTATGGGGCAGGCATAACCTCGTAAGTCGTTACGTCAAAAAGAAGAAGAACAACACTTACGAAAGACAGCAAGAAGCATCGAATGAGCGTTTGTAGATGATTATTAGTATGATTAAATTACAACTAAAAAAAGTAACATAAAACCTAACGAATTCTACTCGGTGCTTCGTACGCTGGAGCAAACTAGCCCTTCGCACGTCAGCCTTTTTCGCTTGCAGCACCCAAGCTGCCCGAGTGGTCTCCACTCCTTCTTTTCTGTCGTGTTGCCGTTGCGCGTCAAAAACAATCACTTTACTGGAACCAAGCCCAAGCCTATCAATAACGTGTGATAGTGATGATACGGGCAGCACACTGGCCGACCACCCGTGGGCAGGTAGCGCCATAAATTTTCCCCTTTTTGTTTGTTGTTTTTTCGGCCCAGCCTGTTGGCCTTTAACCTGGTGAGCAGGCAAACTATTTAAAAAAATATCCCAAAAGAGAGAAAATACACACTAAAATACTTAGGACGGTTGGAAAGAATGGCAATGCAGTAGTAGCGCTGAACCTAACACTAACAACGGCTAAGCATGGTAGTGGTATTTTTGCTGTAGTGATATGTAGCTGTTGCATTCACGAGCTACAGGATGGCGTCAGAATATTCGCCTTCACATAGGTGTGGCCGGTAGCCTGTACGCCTGATGTAGAGTTGTTTGCTCCCGATAGTCGTCGCACGCGCTCACTGCGTTGTTTATTGGTGTGCTTACCCTTCGTAGTTATCGGCGGCCCCGCAGGATGATTCGTATATCGCTAAAGGGACACACTTACAAAACCATTTATTACCGCTCTGCTTCACCCATACCTCGTTTACCCCTCAGGACAGTCGTCGCATTTTACATTTTGATCTAGGTGTGGTCGTACGTATCGCCCTAGGATGAGCGTTAGCTGTATTTGGTTTTATCGCTTGAAGGCTATTACGTAACCAATAAACGTTGCCATGACGTAAGACGTTATCCTGCATAGAGTTGGACCGAATTGTGATGAGTCGTTTATTTTATAAACAAAAAAGAAGGGATAGAACGTAATGTGATGACCAGTCTAGTATTGCTATGAATTAATTTACTAGTTAGTAAAACTTTATTTTATTTTTTTAACCGCTCTGTATTGTAAGTGATCCTCTTGTTAATCGCCCTTATCGGATTAACCCTACCGAAAGAAAAAAGGAGTTTGTATCCAGCAGATTCGTCACATCGCAGCATATATTCGAAATATCGTAGTAATTTCACGATCTATCAAAGTTGTGGAGTGACATGCGAGCAAGGTTTCAAAATGCAAAGGATTTGAAGCAGATTATTCAACCTGAGCTTTCTATGTCGTGATATGCACAATCCTCACCTTGAAAGCACTCAAATATATATTGGTATACAGTTTATAAAAATGGCAACAGTTCGGTCTACGACTCCATAAATTGAAATGGACCATAGAACAGAACCTCTTTCTTGGGAAGTTCCGGCTGCTAGGGATTACCATAAATTATAAGCAGTACAAGGTGAGAATAACAAACATACTGTCGAAATAGTTCGCATCGTGAGGTCTGAGGCAAAGTGGCGGACTCTTCTGTGCCCTGGAAGGTGTTATACGAAGCAACGGCTAGACAACAAATAGTATGGCATTTTGTATAAAGATAATTGAATAACTTCAGATAGTCATTCTCGTTATTGGATCAGCTTCCTTCACTGTATCTATCGAAGGTTCTACAGCCTGGTTCAGCTTTGACGATTAAAGTCGTCGTTGTGTATTAAGAAAAAAGGTGTAAGAAATTTCATCTATTACTAACTACGCAATGCTCAAACGTTTGTAGCTCCGGAGACCGCTCAATTGAACGATGACAGTTTTTGAACGGCCACTGCCTGAACTGTATTTGATATATCCTAAAGACCTACAGTGCAGCGTTACTTTGGAGACTACAAACTCCTGATACAAGTGAAGCATTTTTCAGCTATCCTCTTCATCATTGGCAAGATTATTGACAAGTGCTAGATCATTGACTTACTGCACCAAGCTGCTTTCTCAAGCAATAAGAATATTGTCAGCTTAACAATAAAAAAAACTTTTCTTCCAAAAAGCAGTACAGTTAACAATCTAGATCAAACTACTTTTTAACAATTCGCACGGGCAGTAAAACGAAACATTGTAGAATTGTCTCCCAATTCTTCCAATTAAATTATTTCACTCAATTACTTCCTCTGATAGCACGATCAGAATGCGCCTCTTAAAGCAAACTACATATCATATTTTTAAAGGGTTATGGAAATAAGCGTACACGCCATCCGAGAATGACGAGAGCGGAACTATCTACCACGCGCAAACCCCCGGTGCAGAAACGAAGGAGTGAGCTTAAGCGTAGACTAATAGGGAAAAGGAGGTCGCCTCACCTTACGACGTTAAATGGCTGTAACGGTGCCACCCGTCGTTCATTAAATTCTACCTATCCTGCGAAAGGTTAGAAACAGTTTGTTAGCAGTTTTACGATTATTGCCATTCTAACCGGCAAGATGGCCATACCATAAGGTAATGATGGTCGCGCCATGATCACCGGCACAAGGGACGTTGCACAATTTTAGATTGCGATAAAATTACAACCACGCTTTATGAGTTGTCTCTACGATGCAAATGTTTGCACATGGTTAGCTTGTGTGACAGGATCATATAAATAAAAGTCAACAAACGATGTATGTCTTAATACATTCAGAACACGTTTTAGATTGAGTTACAAGTGAAAAGGCATAACAAAATCAGAGAGGATTGTAATTTACAGCCATTACACGCGAATTGCTGAATCTAAGTTGCGAATTGTTGAAACAATTTTTATTCTTCTTTACATCTATTGTACAGGCAAACGCTATTATGGAGTGACGAGTCGAAAATGTAATGCTATTTGATTTTAAAGAGTAAATAATTGTTCATTTCTTAATGTTTTTCCCCGTAAGAACATTTCAGGTTGCCAAGTAAACATTTTACTTCTAAGTCGACAATGTTTGACAGTGAGGATGCATTTGTTTCAGTAAGCCTCTAATATCAGGCTGTCAGAAAACACAATGTTTGTGGCGTTAAAGCCCTATACATCAAAATGATTCAAGCACAACCTACCGTGGGCAGATAATGATCTACTTAGGCTAACGATAGGCAGAAGATAGGTAAACAGGGCGACCAACACGCTCGCCACGCTAGGCGAAATACAAACAGCATAAAAGCTGATATTACCCCGCATCGGACAAGAAATTAAAAAGGGAGTGTCAACACCGTTAGTGCACATATACAACATTCCGATCGAACGAATCTACGTAGCTGCGTATCCCTGTCGTGGTACAACAGGGCAACATGGACATGTTAAGGACTTCTCTTCCAGAAATTTCTCGAAACAAGCCGTCATACGATTTGTGTCTCATGTGATATTGGGGATAACTATCCCTTAAAATACTTAAACATTACCTGTTATGAACAAAAGCTGATTATATACTTCCTCTTAACGAGGTTGGTTCAAAACAACTCTTTTGCAAATGTCTATCATAGCCACTGTTACGGGTGCCTCGTTTGCACCATCAGCCGCTACGTCATTTGTTCCTCATTTCCGATGCGATAGTGCTGCCCTGGTGGTGACGGATAGCATTTAAATGCCAAACAAGCTATTATTAAAGGCCACACTAGGGCTGCAAAGGGGACAGGGAAGCTTTCTCCGGTAGTTGAAAGATAGGAAAAATAACCAGCAACTCCTAAAATCGCAAGAGGTGCCTCGCCTCGCCCTGACGATCGTCGTAAAAAAGGACCGATCCCGGTGATTGTGGTGTCGTTGTGCAAGGCCGGTTTACCTACAGGGACAGGATCAAATACAGACACTAGGTATGTGTGTATGTAAGTATGTTTGTGTCTGTGTGTGCGTCTATTTGCCAGTTAGATGGTTAGAAAAAGGTACATATTGTCGTACCGTACAAGTCCGTACGGGCAGAAAATGCTCGCTGCGAGCCGAGTCACTAATTTGACACACCTTCCAAGGCGCCGTCGATTCGATTAGCGGGTGATAGGATACGGCAAATAAATGGAATGCACACACACACTGTGTCACCCATGCACAGAGGCATAAATTGTGTTAATTTACACCGTTTATTTAACAATGTTGACTTACTTTACTTACTTATCCGGCGCTACAGACGTCTTTGTGGTCTTGCGATTTCCTCTGTCCACCCGGATGGTATACCAGCCTTAATGATTTAAAAGGATTTGGTTTGTCCAAATCCATGTGCATAACATGGCCGAAAACTTAAGACTAAAAAACAAGATGGTGTTCAGAGCAGAGAGGATTAGCTAAACAGGATTAGAGATTTCTCGCTTCTTGCCTATCCAGCATTCAAAATGATAATGTTTTAGCAAAAGATACATGTACCTTTATATGACTATGACAGTTATGTAACACATGTAACCAAAATTTGGATACTAATAATAGGAAAATAAAATAATGTTTTATCAAAAAATCCCATACAGAAATAGAGGAAGTGTTATGGACTTATGTCACACTATCTAACATCTCAACGAAACCATGCATTTGTTAAATTATTTCAGTGTGTAAATTGTTAAAAAAAAAATAACGCACATTTACACAACCTGCATGCCTAGGATGACATTTATGCATGGTAAGAAAGTGAAAAACGTTTCAATAAATAAAAACGAAACGCTCCGCGCACGAATAATTTCTACCCATTACGAGAGGTTTTTTTTTGTTCTTGACATTTTTCGCCAAGACAGCTAAGCGGTTAAAACAACACGCTGAAACCTGACCCCAGCCTGACACGAGCCGTTTACCATGGTGCACGCGTCAACAGGGTGCGGCCAATGGCGCCGTCTACCGTTAGGGCCCCCCGGAAATAAGGGTGTGCCATACCGGGGCCATTGCTTATCTTCCCAACTGACTGGGACGGGCCGTTTTTCCTCGCGCAACCAAACCCGTGAAACTACATTCTGCTGGTGGAACTCTCGCCAGCTCCTTACTGCGGACGCGGATAGTTCTATTCAGGGGAGTGTGCAGTGTGTGCTGCCGCAGCTAACCCCACACCATCCGGGCCGGGTAGGGGAAAGCGTGGAACTCCTCATTGCCGGTTGCCCAGACTTGCCGAGCAGCAACAAGACAAGAAGCTACAGCGCACTACCAACCAGGCAGCATTGTGCAAGTATGTGCCTCCCTTTGTGCGAAAGCGTAATGATCATTATGGCGTGGCGAGTGTGAAGGCCCAAACTATCCGCACACGATTGCGTGCCAGATAGCTAGAGATAGTGAGCTGGGGGGAAACGGAAAATACAACAACAACAACAGCATGATTCGGGGAGCAGCCTGAAGTCTCGGTCGGGGTCGGGGTCTCCCTCCCTCTACCTTCAGTTCAGGATTATCGCAGGCACACTATGGGTTTTTTTATCGTGATGAACGTCACCCCGCACGACTGGCTGAATCGACAGCTTTGCCACTCGCGCTGGACTCGCGAAGGTCAGCCCAAGGTGGTCGATGTTGAAGTGCGCCATCTTTTCTTTCTGTCCGGCAGAGGGTAGATTAGGGGTGGGAAACTTCCCCACCCTCAAGTTAGGAAAAGAAAATGAACATAGACACACACACACACACGCACATACACACACAATGCTCATGACTGTGTTTGAAGTCGTTAATGTCCTACGAATAGGATCGTTAAGTGAGTTCTGGAGGACAACGATAGCAAACGGGATAGCGATAAAAAAAACATCATATTGCGAAAGAAACGGAACAGTTTGAGCCGAGGATCAAACAATTTTACCAGCTACCAGCTTAGACCGTATCACGCTTCTGTGCGCAGAACCTGTCGACACTATCTAGTTCATCTACGGAATGGAATACACCGCTCAAGGAGCTGGAACCATAAAAACGTGATTATGATAGATAATAGATTAAAAATGGAATAATTGAATGGAAGGCAGGACACAACAGACTGCGCCAGTGATAGGGGAAGAAAAAAAAGAGCGTGATAATCGTCGTACAATATTTGATCAACAACACAGGACAGCCGAGCTACAATATCCGTAAACAAGGGGCACATTTTACGACGCATATAGCTTATATTTTGGTATCGTGGAACTAAAAAAATGCATACCGAGAAAGTGGTCCTCAGAAGTATTCAAAAAAGGTAATGGTTAAAATAATCCACTATGAAGGCATCAAAACATCCAATCTTGCGCTAAAGAAATAATTAGAGAAAGCTTTTTTAACAATCATGTTGATTATACTTTAAAACTATCGTACAATATAAAAAAAACAATGTTTGACAGCAATATTATTTGCATTGGATATTTATGTTTACATAATGAAAGTCTGTTTGATGTTTGGCAGACGACACATGGATAGGATCCATCAGGCTGATGCTTCAATTTCTTTTCCAAAGCACACGACGAAGTTTCATCATCCTGATGATTATGATGTAAAAAAGTCGAAGAAGATGAAGATTGACCACGCTTTATTGTGGCTCTGTTTACAGGCCGGATGAAGCCACAATCCGTGGGGACACTTGTTTAGCATGATTAATAAGCCGATCATGTGACTTCATGGATTGATTTTCCATTCCTTAGTTTATTTATTTTTGTTTTTTTTTTTAATTTTCGTATTTGTCTTTCAGGGACAAGGAAATACATTTTATATTCACATGTTTTTTTCCTGAGGTTCAGCTACGCTGTAGCAGAAGATAATTCACAGTGGTGTTCTTAGTGTTAAGTCTAAAGAAACGTAGCATTTGACATCCACCAGGCGCCTCCATGATATTTTAAATTTCAACAATATATTGTGACATAACTAATGAGTTGTTTTCTAATTAGCTGTTGAGTTTTGAAAGTATTATTTTTAGCTGTCAATGCATATTAATTCAATCAAATGTAGAATAAAAACCGTGAAGCTTGAATAACACACAGTACACACTATAAAACGAGCTGCTATGTTTGTTCAACTAAAAAAAATAAAACACCATTCTGAAATCAACAACTCTGGTATGTTTTTTAACGAACTCTTGCTACCCTCTTCTGAAGACGCTCCCGAGCCCTTCCGCTTTTACAATCGGCTTTCTAATACAGCGTGTAAATGTTACAACATTGTTTGTTATCGCAAAAGGCTGACGGATAATAAGGCAGTAAGATAAAAGGATAGAGCGAGAGACGGTATTGTTAGAGAAGCAGAGGTACCAATAGTGTTAGGGTGAAAAGGTAGAATAACACACACACACACACACACACACACACACACACACACACACACACACACACACACACACACACACACACACACACACACACACACACAAACAAACGATGTAGCACCCCGTCGAGCGAAAACTACATTCGAGATAATTGGAGAGGACCTTCTGCCATTCCGTCACATCGCATTCCCCTTCGCCCTTTAATTTCGCCCATTCCTACCCGTTTGCCGTAACCGCCCCACCATGCGCACCACAAGCTTCATGGCGTATAATGAGCGGCGCCATTGATACGACACATAAATTGTCAAGTGTAAACGGGCCACGCGTTCGACCAATCTAGGACACATGATGAATGACATATATCCTCCGGAATAAAAAAGGGACAAGCAGTCAATGCACGGACGCAGGGAGGTGTGTGGTGAACCAACACCCACCAAACAATACAACTACACCAAACCCCAAAACCAACGGCTAGTTCAATTTTTTGACATCATTGCCTGATCGTTTCTCTGCCTTTAGCACCCTTTCCGCTATTTTTTTATTCCTCAACAAAAAAAACTAAAAAAAACGCAATCTGTCAAAAGTGTGGACCGTGCTCTTTTTCCCTTTTCTCCCGTCTCTTTTTTATATTATTTTTACTTTTGCTCTTATTTTCTGCGCGGCGCTTCTTCGGTTTGACACGTGTTTGAGGATATGTCGCCACTCTGACCAACGACGCGGGACACCGCACCAGCAAATGGAACAGGGAAGCCAGGGGGGACCGTGTGCGGCAGCTCCCAATAAAGCAATGGCAATATTCGAGTGAGAGAAAGAGATGGTGAGAGAGGAGGCGAAAGCCGAAGGAGGAAGCAGGCAATATGAAAGACCATTAGATGCTTCCGTTTCCCGGCGTCCCGCGCTTTTCACCGTATCGGGTTCGTTTTACGCCTCGCCAAGCCCCATATTTTGTTACGGGCAATCGAAGTCCTCCTCTCCGACGATGGGGTAAGCCGGGTAGATTTACCCAGCCGAGGGAAAGGCCGACCGAAGGAAGGACACAATTTCCATCATTTAAACCGGACGCGGCAACCAACTGTTCCACCCGTTTTTCCGCGTCCGCGTGTTTGCGCTGTTTGGTAAAGCACGTCTATCCTCCTCCCTCATTGCCTCACAGGACAGTGGCAAACGGCGGAAATTGTCCGAATGACAACAACTCGGTTTGCTTTCCCTCCTTCCAGCGAGAGTAGTTCATAATAATCGCAAACAGGAAGAGTACGAGTGCAGGATGCGGAAGCTGTTAGCCGCCACGACAGGCGACGATAGGTCGGGGAACGGGATTTGATGGGTCTGGCGATGGTGTATCTGGTCACTGGGAGTGAAAAACAAAACATGTCAAGGTACAGGGGGCTTTCCTTTATTTTTTGGCAAAGGTGACCATCTGGATGCCTCTTCCCCTTAATGCGGTGTTTGGTTTCGTCAAATGTCAACCCGTAGATAGGAGAAAAGGGAGAACAGACTTCTGATTCCCATTTTAGCAATACCCCTTTAGAAGCAGCAGCAGGAAAAAAAATCGGTGGATGACATTTACTTTCCATTACTTATCTTCTTTTAAGGTGACATTTTAAGCGTGAATTCTTCTATTCCGTCCTTAAATGTTGATTGAATCGTATAAACGGCGATGTCGGGTTTAAAGACATTTATTTACCCCACCCCAGTGTTCTGTGTGATTTGGAGTCAATTTTTTTAACCTTTAATTTAACATCCGATTTACTTAAACCTACTGCTAGCGATGTCTTGAGGAGGATTTTTAAGTCCTTAAATTGCCTATTATCTTCTGATTGTGAGGGTTTTTACGATACTAGCCAGCTCTTTTATATCGAGTTTGACAGTAGACGGCTGAAATCAGGTTCACACTTCATACGAAAACACATACTACTCAAATGTTCATTTTAGCCTGAAAAAATGTAAGCAAACATCGATTCGTCGCATGCTCAATCAGCTCATGGATGACTTAAATCTTTCAGTCAAGCATTTTGTCAAAAAAGGTGAAAAATGGTTTCAATGGATATTTTTCATTAGAATAAACACTACAATCTTCAGCATTCTGGATTAAACTATAGCAGGGGCTTGTAACAGAGAATCTTCAACGCTTCTCATCGATATATCTAATATCTGATAAGGTCCTGCCAAGCGTTCGACATTGGCACACAAAGTCAGGTTTGACATGCAAGCAAGAGTTTAAAGCTTTGAGCAACCCAGGTCATCTCTTATGTTTGTCTGTGAGGTTATTGTGGGGCAATTAAGAAGTATTCTCTTCAAAATGCTGGCTCAACTCCAAAATTCCTTGACTCCAAACCGTTAGGTATAAGAAATATCACTTTTTCAAGATTTTAAATATGAGCCAATCCAACTAATTCAGTTATCTCAAAATGACTGTATTAACCATTTTCAGTGAGGACCAAAAAGTTGAGTTGAGGCATGCACAATGTAGCACAAGGGTAATAAAGTGCGATGAACTAGTTTCCCATTCTATTTTGGTCGTTCTAAGATCATCTGCAAGCCATAAACAAAATGGCACTTGCAATGAAATATCTCTACTAGAGCCCTTTTCTCCTCGACGAAAAAACGGCTAGACTGTGTATTGCTGGATGCACAAATTCTAAAATTTTCGAACGCGACGCTGGTTTGTTGGAATCATGTGTTGTGGTTCGTAAGCTAGCACTAGCAGGTTGGCTAAATGGGTCGTACAATACAACCCATTGCTAGTGCAATGCATTCCATCGGTAATTAGTGCCACACATGTCGCCCAGCTCCACAGGTATTCCTGCTGAGCGGCACACAACGAATCAGCTGTTTCCTATTTACCCGTCAGCGCGCTGTACTGTTGTTGCCGTCCCTCGGTACACAGCGTCCTCTATGTGCCTTGAACTCGCTGATTACTACAATTACTTACAAGACGCTTAATAACCCAACAGAAGGAAGAAAAACAAAACTTCTAAACGCTACAAAACAACACCTTCGATTGTTTTTCTTGTTCGGCTCCGCGCCGTCACCCCGCTGGCGACGATGCAGCATAGCGTGTAATACCTTTCTCCCACGGGCATTGCCCTCCCCTTCCTCAGCACCAGCAATAGGGGTGAGTGCGTGCGTGTATCTTTGTGTGTTTTGTATGCGGCGAAGGGCCACAAGCTATACAAAGCGAACAGCGTGTAGATGCGTGGGAGGGCACGTATGATGAGTAAGTGAGCCGGACGGGCAGATGGATGACTCAACCGTATCGACCCGAAAGCGAGAGTCCAGAAGACGAGCCTCATCCTCGTGCGGTCGGGCGCACTATGGGCGCACAGTGGATGGAAGTGGACGGACCACGAAGTTATTGAAACAGTACATGCAATCTTTATTTTGGGAAGCGCTGGCACTACGTACCCACATTATATCATTTTGTTTAACATGTTTTTACACAAATTGAAAAATACAACAAAAACAGTGACATAATTGCTTCTTTGCATTATGGTACACTGTGGCAGAAAATCGAAATAAACATATTCTATCTAAATGCAGCTTCATTTTAACTGCGTTGCAAATGCTACAAACCGACCAGTTTGTAACAAAGCGCGATTGTGCTTTCCACGCTAAGTTAGCTCCACTCCCGCTGGACCTGCTGCCCACGCCTGATCCAATTGTGTGTATGTGTGCGTGTTTGTGCAGAAATGACCGAACCTATTACTTCACCCATGAGCGAAATGCAAATACAAAAGCATACAAAACGCAAGAGAAGAAAGAATGGGAGGACGCTGGGGTAGAAGAAAAAAAACCTCAACCCCACCGATTGGGCACGGATAGTGGGACGCGGGGCGCCTATCTATTGTCAAGACGCTGTCAAGACTGTTGTTGTTGAGCGACCAGTCCCTCGCTGCGACCCGGTGCAGCAAATCGATCGCGGCACGGAACCCCCGAGTGGACCGATCTTCTAATGCACCGAGCCCATCGTGCACGCGTGTCGAGCGTAGAAAAGAGGCTGTCAGAGCGAGACCGATGCGAATGCAGGGGATGATTGGTAGGCGTGAAAAAAGGGAACACTGCACAGGGAAGTATACCCCGCTTTTCAACCCTCTAGTTCTCTTTGTTCCCCTCCTGTCTTTCGTTCCTTTTCTCTCTCTCTCTCTCTTTCTCTCTCTCTCTCTCTCTCTCTCTCTCTCTATCTCTATCTCTTTCATACACTTTTTGCCTGTCTCTAACTCTCTTCTCTACAATATCATCCCTTACTCGGTGTCTCTTTCTTTTGCTGATTCATTTGTCGTTACACAACCCTCCCACCCTGCGAACCCGCCAACCACCAAGAAGATCCGCCCGACCATGGCCCATTGCCATTCCGTGCCATATGTACCCTCCAAAAAACAGTGACGGTCTCGGCCGCTCCCGCTCAATCGCACGGCGCTCTTTTGCGTCATCGCGACACGCTCCCCTCGAACAGACCGCATGCGGGTGGTACTTCTCTCTCTATCTCTGTCTCTCTCTCTCACACTCTCTCTCTTTCTTTCTCTTTCTCTCTCTCTCCCTTTCTCTCTCTAACTATATCTTATTCTCTATCACTCTCTCTCTCTCTCGCTGAGAGTGAACCCATCCGGCATCCCGCAGCCCCATTGCTGTGCCCGTTTCGATCCAACTCACGCGCGCGGGCCAAACCCGCGCTTGGAGGGGACTGTTTGCTGGAGAAGATAGGAGGGAAGGAGACGGGCATCATCCTGTGCACGGGCCAGGGAGTGTGCTCAGGGTGCCTGGGTGCTCATCAGCAGGGACGGCGTGTGTGTGTGCGTGCGCGGGCGCCGGCGGGGACCACCCGTTTTCCAGAAAAGCGGCCCCGTGAAAAAGTGTTGTGAGCGCTGCTGGACGCTCGGCAAGTCACAGTCGGCTGTTGTTCGCTTTCGGCGCCGGACGCAACTCAAGAACCGGAACACCGGAGGAGTTTTTGGCGAAGACTTCCAAGCGCGGCACGCTCCTGGCTGTTGTTTCCCTTTAAGACATTTATAGCTCTTTCCTGTGCCCCAGTGTTTGTGTATGTGTGCAGCCGTGTTGTTGTGATCGATGTGTGTTCTGTTCTAATGTGTTATTGTTCTTGGGTAGTGCGCCCTGTCGGAGAATGCAATTAGGTACAGTGAGTGATTGTCGGACTAGCCGGATAGACCAACACAACAACGGTGTTATTTGTGTGTCTGAGCGTAGGTCAGAACTTTCGACAATAGAGGTAGGGCTAGGTTAATTTCCATCCAGAGAGCGCCCTAGAGTATGTCGTGAACTCTTCGGTGTGTATGTGTGTGGGTAGGTGTGTATGTTTTCCACATCAACTCCAAACTGTGTGACACATCTGTCCCTTGGAAGGCATTCCAACGCCTGGAACCTTAAACCTCCAACACTCTGACAATCAATATCAAGGCACATTTTCCCCCCGTTTCAATAATTCAAACCCCTTTCCGTGCTCCAACGCCAACACTACACAATAGTCGAACGCGGAAAGCTGCCGTTTCTGGTGCACTCTGGTTGCCTCTTTCTGCCTCGGAGACGTTGGAAAGATTGGCCACGCAAGGTAGGCCAGGATCATTGTTGTTGCCTTCTTATGCTTTCCAAGTTTCGTGTTGCCGAGCACGCGACGAAGGTACACTCAGCTGCTCAGCATATGCTTTTCGCTCCTAAGCATCTTTGCTGGAATATATATATACATTCATCATGTATATATATATTATAAACCCCTTTCCGCTCGATTCTGATGCAATATTGCAGCAGCCTTCAGATACATTCGTCACAAACACACGTGAACCGAAGTACACAGATGACATCAAAAATTTGCATCCATTTCGCGCATCACGATTGCGAGGCTGGGGTGACTGGGCAGGCAAAAACCGACTATTCCAAATCGGCCCGCCAGTCGAGCAGACCTATATATCGGGCGAAATAAAGCTGGCGTCGTCTGGCTGGGACGTGCTGTCGCCAGATTGGCGCTGACACGAGCAGATCTAATGCAACAGCTTCCTCGCAGGGCGCGGACGGGGGTGCCAAGTTATATCCCAGACGTTTGCTCACTAGAGAGTGGGATATAAGGGGTGGGCAAGACAAGACTGCTTTATTACTTTGGAGATGCTGGATGCATTAGTGTTGTCTTGGAGCAATGGGATTGGAACTAAGCGAGGTGACTAATTCTCTTGGAGGTATAAGTCTCTATTGATTGATTCTTCAATTTCAAATTCTCCAAACTGTGTCACCTAGAAAGAGTCGCAAAGTTGCCTAGCTTCGAAAACCCCAGAAAGCACCATTGGATAAATAGATGCTATTGGTCCCTCGTAACGCGAGACGTTGCGAATAAAAACGGCAAACATTGAGAATCGTAGTCGTGCACTGTCTTTCGTTCGGATGATGGTCAAGCGCATTCTCATGTGACGCTAGTATTGCAGTGTAGACCATGTGATGCAGAGTCGCATATTACTGTGACCCACCATCGCCCAGCTATACACCTTTTCGTTTGTTCTTCCAGTAAAAATAAGAGATTCAAGAAGACACCACCGGCAATGCCTCTCAAGTGTGTTCCAGGTCGCACCAGCAGCAGCAAATTGTCGCTGTCGGACATCGAAGTCGTTACCATCCACCAAAAAACCTCCAGAAGACTTTCAATCAACCCACTCAAAACCAGCGGAAACAAAGAACTCGCGGCAGCACACCGCAAGTAAGAAGCCACCCTTTCCCCTATAATCCCTCTAACCTTCTCGCTCCCACCATCGACCATTTCACGCGCTGTTCTAATTCGCCTGGTTGCTGTGCTGTGAAGGTCATCCCCGGCACCATTCTGGACACTGGAGAGAGCCCCGAAGTGAGATGAGCGCGATTGCTGCTGTGTGGTCGTCGCACTTGCACACATGGCGTTATCGGAAACCCCTGCCAGTAACGCGAAACGTGACAAACTAGCAGTAACAGTCAATTACCAATGTATCGAAGGCTATCAGATTTCGAGCATGGCGATGGTCAGGGAAGAGTGCCCATCGAGAAGAACACACTTTTGTTGCAACAAAACATTCATCCAATTCCCTAACAACTGCAGCCCCAGTCGCAGCAGTTTGGGCCTTGGGTGAGGGGGCGTGGGTGAACTGGAACGGGAATAGAGGAGAAAAATAAGAAGAAGAAGAAGAAGAAGAAGAAGAAGAAGAAGAAGAAGAGGAGGAGGAAGAAACAAAAACCTTCTTCCCCATAACACACATACGAATGTATGCGGGGCCACAAACTGTACCAATTTTTATGTTCCTTTGTTTGAAATCTCGCACCTCCGTGACCACCCTTTGCGCTTTGTACGCTTGGGAGGTTTTCTGCTAGAGGTGGGGAGAGTAGTTTGAATTGTCGTGCTCGTTCTTTGCCTCCTCCGCACACCACTTGTTCGCATTTTGATTGTCTGCGGTTGGAGTTTTTCTTTTTTGTTTAGTTGGTGGGACCTAATTTTATGTGTGAGGCGTCTTCGCTCACCCGTCTTCGCCGGACCCGCTTCCCATGCCAGTTTGATATATCTTCCCATCTGGCACCACCGCCGCCGCGGCCCTACGGACATGCCGAATCCGTCTCAGACTTTGGTGACGGTTTGTCTTATTAGTTCTTTATTCTGTAGCTCTTACACAGAATCGCTCGGTATCTCTCGCACTCTTGGATTTCTCGTTCAACTTGTTCCCATCCTCAGCAACAATTGCACGCACTATAAACGTGCCGCTGCCTTCTGCTCGTCAAAAAACGACCCAAACATGTGATACACATGTGCATTTCATTGGGCAAAACTCGCCCGTCCCACCGGCGTGTTTAATAGCGTCCAAAAATAGAAAACCCATTTCGCCGGGAACAATTAGAGTCGCCCGAGCCAGCCCAACCGTCGCTCCCATGCCGGGGTGTTTAGTTCCCTGGATCCCCCTGCGGACACTTCCGGCCATTGCCGACACTAGTCTTATATAACTTGGCCGCTTGTTTGGAGGATAGAGTTCGTGCTCGCGAATATGAAGCGGCGAAGCGGTGGAATTAATACTTTAACTCACACACACACACACACACACACACACACACACACACACACACACACACACACACACACACACACACACACACACACACACACACACACACACACACACACACACACACACACACACACACACACACACACACACACACACCACACACACACAACACACACACACACACACACACACACACACACACACACACACACCACACACACACACACACACACACACACACACACACACACACACACACACACACACACACACACACACACACACACACACACACACACACACACACACACACACACACACACACACACACACACACACACACACACACACACACACACCACACACACACACACACACACACACACACACACATACACCTACTTGGAGCGATTGCATCAGAACTGTAAGCCACTCATGGCCACTGCTCTGCCGGAGGAAGGTGGTGTTAGATGGGCATGTATCTCTCCGCTCCGCTCCAACGAACATAAATGCACATACACATTGTTGGTTTGGTTTCGGTTTCAGCAGCGCCGAACACGGTACACGCAGTCACGGTTCCACATAATTTACATGTGTGGAGAAGGCGCATAGCAAAATAAATTTAAAAGAATCAGAAAAAATATACAAAAATCGAACCACGTTCAGTATTCGTTCGGTTTATGCTTCCTCTTGAGAGGGAAATTCCGAGGGACGTTTTAAGACAACAGAAAGGCACAGCTGGGAGTGTTGTGTCCTTGAACATTCCCGCCAGAACGTCCCGTAATCTTCTTTCCCAACACCGCAAGCAGCCCAAGGGGTTGGGATAGGTAGGTGGTAAAGCTAATGGTGGCCGTACACGAATAAGCAAACCGCTGCGAAGATGGGTAATTCTTCTTTCGAACTCTTCTTGATCTAATGCCGTTGGAAATGGTGAAATTGGGAGCCTAGCAGGAAAGGGGCACTTTTTGGAAGCATTTTATTCTCACCCCTTGGGCCCTGGTTAGCCGATGGGGCGAATGGAGGAACTAGGGGGGGGGGGGGTGTTCGTTTCGCGCACAACGAACACGCAACGATCCGAACTCGGAAACGACCCCCGATCGGCGAGATACCGCGTGGGAGTGGTACGTGCTGGAGAGTGCGGCAACCATATTTTGAGTACCTCCCGAGTAGAAGTAGGAAGGACGAGGTGGACCGAGCAAGATGCCGTACCGTGGTGGTTACTGTTACAACCATCCTGCACCCGCGCTCGCTGTGTGTTGAAGTTCTCTTTTTTTAATTATCATTGTACTTCGCTTGCTGGCTCGGTACAAAAGAAATAACAACAACAACAACAACAAACCCACTGGGGAAGCACGACCAGTCAAACGGCCAGCCTAGTACTTGAAGACATCAATCGGGGCAGAGTTGGCCCAGAGTGTGCACTCGGTACGCGCTCTATCAACAATCATTTAGTGTGGCAAATTGAAAGGCGAGCGAAAGTAGCGGCACTTTAATGGCACTAGGGAATGGGTGGGCGAGGCCAGGTCGGCCCTAATGAAGGTTGCTTCAAATAATGGACTGCTCTGTCTTCAAGAAAATCGGGCAGCGGTCGAAAATTACGACGACATCATGGTCCGAAGACGGGAAACATGTAGAAGCAAACTTGATGTAGAGCAAACAATCCTTTCCCCCTGTCCCTGTCAAGATATCATGTCTGCCAGGCCGAAGTGATTGCTGCTAGTTCCTAGCACAAAAGCGTTTTTCAGGGCTGAAAGTATAGTTTTGCCCATCATGCTCTGCTAGTGTTGGAGAGATCGTACGACTTCGTGCAGTACTGCTCGAACGAAGCGTTACCCCGAGCTTGAGATCGTCATACGCGCTTGATCTCCAGCCATTGCGCAAACGATGGGGGCGATCCGCCTCCACACTGCAAAACCGTTGCAGCATTTCATACCAAATACAGCGTTATTGCGGAGGGCTCGGCAAAGCAACGGGCGCGGGTTCGAGGGTCGGCCGTAAGAAAACCTCTACTGCGTTGTCTGCGGTCTCCCCATTTGACCGCAGCTGGCACGGGCTGGAACCAGTTTTCCGCTGCTCGATGCCTTTTAGAACTTTGCCCGCAACGCATCGGGGTGGTTTGACGAAGGGTTTTGCCGTACACATTGCCGTATTACCCCCCGGGACAGGGGAATGAAATCTGAATCTGTTGGAAGTATAGTGGGCGGTAGTTGGAGAGGACCCAGAAGAAACCAGGTCACTGGATCTTCTGGTTCACTCGCTCTGTTTCGCTCTGTTTCGCTCTTTCGCTGGACCACGCGCACGCTAAAGATTGTCGGGTTGTCGTACCCTTTCCAAAACTCACCCGCAACCGGCTCACCGACCGCTTCCCGTGCATCTGCGAAGCTCTGACTGGCTAGCTGGCTGGCGCTACTAAGACACCCACAAGCGGCCAGAAGGTACAGGCAGAAATAACTACTCATACTAACATGCACCACCCAGCAAGGGATGCCTGTTGCACGGGGTCAAAGCAAAAACCAAACCCTATCGCGTCTTCTTTCCAATGCTCATCTGCTGCTCGGTTTCTTTTTTTTCGATAGCGTGCCTTTCAGTGTATGTCTGTGTACATTGGGGTTTTGTTGCGGCAACTTGGGCTCGTGGGTTTGCTTTCTTGCTGGAGCATCGAGAGATGCTGCTGCTGTTACTCTACCATTCTCTCCCCCTCCATCACCCCAGGGAACAATAGATGGAAATCGCGATCACACACCCGCGTTGATGATGATGATGTCATATTCAACGCTCTCCACGTTTTGCAGCCAGATGTTCGCTACCGGAATGCCTTTGCCACCCTCCAGCTTCTTGCTGATATCGTAAGTAATCTCCTATACAAACATACACACACATGAAAACACCAGTTGTATTCGACTGCAGCACTCGGCTGCATTCCAAAATCAGTTGTAAATATTTATTCTTTAGCTTATATAGCCCCAAATATACGTCAGGCCTGACAGGTTCGCTCCACCGAACTGGCTACGATTTTGAACGAAGCCAGTAATGGGCATAGCGAATTCTAATGTCAATTCCAAATCATTCCTCTCCGATACCTCCATCGCAGGGGGAAAAATCGGGGAATGTAGTCTTAAAATAGAAAAGTAACATGTACAAAACACTTATCTTACTTCTCGTATTCAAAGATCACGTGTGGGCCGGGGACCTTGGTACGATTAATAATCGCGGGAAGAGGAGCTCCAAAACACCAAACAGAGCTCGCCGACAGGAACAAACAGACGCGCCAGTAGCGTTTCGGTTTTGGGTTTAGCCAATAGGCGGGCAATAGACGGGCAACAGAAATACAACACAAACTACGGGAACTCCTCTTCAAGGTCTTTTATGACGTCCCCATTACAAGTCTGACGAGGGCGAGTGTGCATTTGGCTGCTATATAAGGGCGTAGGTGTAACGATGCGTACCTTAGTTACGCACCGACGACCACAAGTTCAAGCAAAGCTTAGAAAAGGAGAATGGCAACCACCGAAATTTACAAAGCATTGTATATGAATGGGTTATTAAGCAGAAATAATAACTTTCGAGACTAAGCTCGTACATTTTCGAACAGTTTAGGTAAATTGCATCAGGATGACTATTCTATTGACACATAAATTTGAACAAAATCGGGATCCAATAGGCTTGGGATGTACTCCCAATTCAATATTAATCGTGATGAAAATACTTGAGAGCCATGAAAAGCGGTAGAAAGGAATCGTGAGCACACCGTCATCAATGACATTCCATTTTATGCATCTCCCGTTTTATTTGATACTTCCCATTTTCCCCCATCCCAAACAAAGCATATCAATAACTTTACATTGGATTAATGAAAGTCCTGCTGCTGTTGGTTTGTTTTTTGCTTCTTTCTCCTTTACCGACACCATAGCGTGATGTTTGATGCTCAAGCATGCCCAAAGCAGCTATGCGGTCCGTATCTAAATGTGAACTAAAACTGTGTCTCCAGTGAACAAAGTCTCGTGGGAGTTCAATTCCGTGCAGCGAACACACATCCCAGCCGAATCATTCAATTTCTGTGGAGCCAAATGCTCACACTGTAGAGCTTGGTACCCTTGTAGTGTGCTGCTTAATTGAAATGAATAGCGAGTTGATTCTGCCAGCCTCAAGGTTCATCCAATATCAATTTAATTAGCAGGAAGCATTGTAGTGAGCGTTGACTGCTAGCTGAACAAGGATTAGCGCGCAATTTGGCGGTTGTTACTGTATTGGAATTTCAGACATCTAATGCGTGAAATTCACCAGATTTACAGTGCAGAGTTCAGGGTACGCTAAAATCGTTACATTAGGCAAGACGATGCAAACATCTGGATTGCTACGCGGCCATTCGTAACATCTTACTTTAGCTATCTGAATCTATAAATCTATACCCATAAGAACGAACCAGGGAAGCGCATAAATGCAAACCTCTGAACGCTGGAGTTCGAGCGCAAGCCTCACATCACTCTTGGGCGAACTAATTCAATTAAGTGTGGTGTATCTTCTTTTCCGTCATTTCCTTGCTCTTTGCTCTTTCCTCGCTATGTGCTATAAGGCAATATCTTGATCACGGTCTTCGTGTTCAAAGAAAAGGCCACATTTCCTTGGACACGAACCAGCAGCTTTCCCTGTGTGCAAATAAGGTGTGCCTTCGGGTAGATAGTCTTCCCATCATATGCTAGGTGGTACATTAATGCCTCAATAATATGGTATTATCAGTAACGCTTTTTGGTATCCGGGGCCGGAAGCAGTGGCCGTATTATCGCGAGCCTTAAGTATACCGTGATGCTACTAGAGCGTCTAGACTTTGCACTATAGCGGAAAACCTCCCACCTTGATACGCTGCCCAGCGGGCTGAGTCATCACAGGCATCATGTTATATTGCTGTCTATGAAACGGGTGTGCGCGCGCGCACTACATTTAACGGCATTGAGTGTGATAGACTTGGAAAATGGAAATACTTTCACTTGCGAAGAGTAGTACCATGCATACCCACAAGCGGAGGGAGCACCATCTTATGGTATGAAAAAAGGAACGATGGTCGTTGAGTGCAAACCAGGTCCCCTACCGACCCAATCGAGGATCCTGCAGCTAAACCTAGAGGGGTAGTGCATATTAATGTCCTAATTAAATTACCGCTCAGCACGGCACGGCGTACCGCTGTACTCAGGCCTTAAGGGATCTTTTAAACCACCAACACGGAAGGTAGTAAAAGAAATTATTTGAAGCACTTGAGGATTTTGTTGTTTCGCCTGCATTAAGCAAGGGGACAGTACAAAATGAGGCCATCATGGGTGATGGGTGCCTCATCCTTACGTTTTAATTGCTAAACCATCTGCATTAATACGCTACTACCATATGGTAGAGTCTTTGAGAAGGATGTTTCTAAAATAGCAAAGAGTTTTATGAAACTTGCCGCTAATTAGGGTATGAAGGGCGGATTGAAATATTAGTGAGAGTTGCAGTATAATGAAGCAACGGGAAGACGGCGATTAAAAGTGCGATGTTTGCTATGGAACCTGTTGATCGATATACAACGCGCCGTGCCGTGATAGGTGTGGAAACTAACAACACTGCGGTTAGCATTTTTGCTTACATTAAGATGGAGTGAGAACTTGATTCGTATAGGCCAACATAAAGAAATTCAGCCCCCTGACAAACCAGGGAGAGCCTGAAGTAGTCTGAAGTACTGCAAGTATATTCATGCTGAAGCAATGATCTACACCAACTTGTAGCATTTAATCATCAATCTACCAAATTTGTATGTTTGTGTTTGTATGTATGTATGGAAAGTACAGTCGTCAACTCGTACGACTTAACAACATGCCCGTCATGGGTTCAAGCCCCGAATAGACCGTGCCCCCATACGTAGATCGCAGGATATAGTAACAATAAGTCACTGTCAGGCCTTGATCGACAACGGTTGTTGTGCCAAAGGAGAGGAAGACAGAAAGTAGATTGAGAATCTTAGAAAGGGACTTCTACTTTTGGATTGCAATAACGAAACTCTCCATCCTTTAGAAATGACTGTACTTCGTCTAAAATGTTGTATTCACCTTCATGTGGAGGGCAAAACTTGAAGTACAGCTAATCCAAACTAATGCTTTAATGTTGAGATGAATAGTAATGACAGTCTCTAATTACTTTGACTGCAAATTGCAAAAACCGTCCCTGAATCTGGCGATGTATTTAGAATAGCTTTCTGAGTCACTATCACACCTGCTATTAGCAAGTAAGAAAAGGTAGTTTAGTCATCCACATCTTGTCTACGTCACTCAGTTCTGGGCCCGATTGTTTTTTTGTTCTTCTCTCTCTATCCCACTCTCTCTCCCCTCCACCTCCTCTCCCACTCTCTCTCTCTCTCTCTAGCCCTTTTTCTATTTGTTGCTGTACAATACCCTACAATACACTAAACTCAACCCAACCGTGTCCACGAGTGCCAACTGTGGGTCGATCGCGGTCAGCAGCTATTTCCCTCTTCCCATCAATCTCCCTCGGAGGGTTGAGCCGGAAACGGAAACCCTTTGTGCTGTCAGCTTGGGTGATGGTGGTTGCATATTATCTCATACTTCCCACCTCCTCCCCCCTCCAATTCTCTTCTTCTTCCGTCACTTTTTCCAACCAGCATGCAGATTAATGTACCTCTATTGTACTTCAGCTTTTTTGGGATGTGCATTTTGAGAGGATCGCGTCATCGTTCCGATTCTCCGATTTGGCGATTTGGGCGGGAAAAGGGCCAGAGGTGGTGGGCACGTAGTTTAGAAACATGGCGTCTCCCGTTCTGGCAAGAGTTATGCAACAACAACACACACAAACGCACGGCAAACAAAAGCACAGTGACGTGGCGTTACACGAGCAGCCGAAGCTGAATGCCTTATTTCACGTTCTCGTTTTTTTGTGTTTGCCCCGTCCCCACCACATTGTCGGTTGACAAAGTGTGTTGCGGTTTTCCAACGCCAATAATGCCATATGAAATCAAATCATCAGATAACGCTAGGTCCCATTGAGGAATTGTTTTGAGAACATTTTTCTTTGCATTCTTTGCTAAACCTACAAAATGTTATAACTAACCAACGTGGACAAATTCTTACCTCCAACTTTAGTCGTCGTTGTACAGTACTGCCACTTTTTACCCGAATTACTTCCGTTGGGGTTAGTGGGACAATGTTTGAATAATTTACATGGAAGCCCGAGTCTCTTCCTTTGTTTTTTTTTTTTCAGAAAACTGATTGGAGCGACATACAACTGCAACATAACAACAATCGATCTTCGTATAACAACAAAATTAGTGAACTGATCAGTGAACTGCCACCTTCTGCCATCGTCAACTGCTACACAGTACCTCGGTGTGGTGACTGTTCACCACGAACCATCATCGTATATAACCTTCCCGAGAAAGCTTTAACCAATTTAACTGCCACACTGCACAAAAGCGATAATTGCATCAGGTGTTAGTAGTACTCAAAACGAACTCCAACTCCAACCAAGTAAGCTACAATGTAAACTAACATTTGTTTATCTTTCATCTCATTAGAATGAAATCTAAATACAAATTAATTCTCTCGAATTAGTATCTTTGTGAGCAACGATCTATGTTTTTTCTTCTCGGTGAGATTAGATTCTTATCTATGTGTACCTTCTGCAACCGACGGAATGATTTCGTGTACTAACTAAAACTAACCCTTTCCAATGCATAACGATTTCTCTCGGCCCAGCCTGAAATTTGCTAAACCTGATGCGTGTTCGAAACCAAGGTGAGCAAATATTCAGGTGTGTCGACGAGCGGTCACATTCGTCGCTCCTCCTTCTGGGGGTTAGTTTGGTTATGCAGGCATACAGGCACACGGGCACTAGGCTTCGTGGCTCCACACCTTCGGCACCGAATGGCTTCCTGTACGCTGATGACAATGTAAGTTAATTATCCGCAGTGCTAAACGATATGAAAATATTATTAACTGCATTTTTTGCCATTTTTTGCAGACTAACAGTACATTAGGTGTGGCGCACCACCACTTGAAAATGTCATCAGAGATCTCATGTTTGGTGGGGGAAGCACGATTATTTCTCATTTACTATCCAAAGCAAAGTTGTTGCCCAGGTACAGCACGCTTCTTGCTGCAAGTCACCATTGGACCATCCAGCGGAGTGCTCAAGTCGGCAGCACCGGTACCGCAAATAGCATTCCAATTTCCTACTTCCTGCCACCTTCTGCCACCGTCACCTGCTACACAGTATCTCGGTGTGGTGACAGTTCACCACGAACCATCATCATTCGGATATAACCTTACCGAGAAAGCTTTAACCCCCGCGCAGCGGACGGAGTAGACATTCAGTATCTATAGATTGGAGAACGACAAACACCAAGTGGAGGTGTGGGGAATACTAGGGCAATATCACATACTGTGTGTTAGGCTCCAGAAACACCCGTTCAAGCTAAAATGTTGTATTGCACGCAACGCATGCAGAGCGAAGACAGGCAAAAGGATGTTAGAAAAGTAATTTCCGCTTTCACTATCTGCACATAAAGCATCGAAGGCACTAAGAACGAGTCCAGCAATGACTGTCACATTTTTCAGGAAAAGCGGATTTTAATGCCACGTGCTTCTGCGTTGATACTTCGTTGGAGAGACAGGACGTGGAAATGTAGCTCACGCTCGCTCAAAAAGGCAAAAGAAAACCGATTAACACACGCCATGAACATGACTCCATCAACTATCGATCTTCAAGTAACGGCTCCACTATCTCACGCACATTACAGGATTCGACAGTTTCGCTTGGAATCCACGCCTGTCACAAAGTCTCGTCCGCCATTGGAAACAAGGCCGTAGGGGAGGCAATATCGACGCTACGACTGTGCCAAATTAGATTAGTAAAGGCGTAATTCAATTAGAATAGCAAACGTCGAAGTATTGTTTCGTAGTGTAGGGGCGTGAAAGAGTTTTTTTTTTTTTTGAGACATGTTAACGCGACGATTAGAATCCGAAATTATTCATTTTTTGGCTACATTATACTTAATCGAATACATAGCACATGAGCTGCGAAAGAAATTCTTAACAGGATGCTAAGCGTATAGTCAAAGGAAATATAAAATAAACACCAACCCGAGCCATTGAGCCGTTTCGCTGCGTCGACGATCCAGCTGTTCTGCAACGTGGCGGTTGATTGATCGCAGCAGCACTAGAGCACACCGTGTCACTAATCCCGGCGCACTTTGTGTTGTATATAGCGAACAGAAACCCAAACTGTCCGTATGCGAACTCTGCTGCTGTAGCTTGATTGTTGATGGCAATACGGAACAACAAAAGAAAGACGGTTCACAACTGATCCGCACACGCGGATCCAGTAACACCTGGACCAGGAGGTTAGGTTTTCGACACTCGCGCTCTCACACCTGTGAACGACCCTGCGTTTTGTTATATCTTCAGGTAACGTCAGGCGACTCGACCAAACTGAACCAACACTTTGACCGTTGGGCAAATCCGGTGGCTACCAGTAGGTGACGACCAGTTGCAAGCCCTTTTTTGAAAACACCAACTGCCGAGATCACAACCGGACAGGTCCGCGTTCGATGAACTAATAAGCTGCAATGGGCGCACTGGGCGAACTACGCGCGCTCCGTTGTGGTCATCTACGTATACGTTCTGCCAGAACCCCCGAAACCCCCCAAACCGAAATGTGTCCCGGGAGGTGTGTGTCTGTGTGGTGCCTCTGTCTCTCGCTCGTGGTGTGCGGTCTTAATCTAATTATCTATGCACTGCCGCCTCCATATCGCTAGGCCGACTTTGTTTTACGCTTCCCCCGGTGCGGAATGTCCCCGGGTGTCTCAGGCGTTTCCCCAGGACTGGAGTGGAGCGACACACGTCGTCCAAATTGCTGAAGGACGAGCTCGGTATATGAACTTCGAAGGGTGATGCAAAAAATTGGAGGCACCCCCCGGGCTGGCTAACTAAGGCTCAAATACGCAAAACAAAAAGTATTCCGTACCCTAGATGGCCGAAAATCCTCAATCGAAGCCAAGTAAGTCGGCAAGTACACGTATACGCTGTTGCAAAGTGCGCGCGTGCGCTCGTACCCCCATTCTAATTTACTAATTTTTCATTTGCTTAACCTATTCCCCATCTTCCACACTCCGGCATGCTGGTAAGAGCGAGCGCAGAGTCTCATAATCTTCGGACCGAATCCGCCCGCGAAAGGGCCACTAATGAACGGGAAAAGAAGCATGTGTGTCCGTTTCAGCTACGGAGATTCGCCGCTTAGCAGCAGTAGGCACCCATTCTGCCACCATGGGGGTTGTTAGTCAATTAAAGAAGATGCTCTCCATGCACTAGGGCGGACCTAATGCATACTTTGGTCCGGTTAGATTTTTAACCCCGCGGGGCAATCTTTAGAGTTTAATTGTAATTAGACACAATTTAGGTTCTATGGAGAACTTTTTTTTTATTTTCTTGTGCACCAGTGCCAGTTTCCGTGTCGAACTTCGAACCAAGGGTAACTCTAAGAGATCAGAATGATCCATAGATGAGTGTTTCAGTGCAAACTACAGATGTAAGAGTCACACTCTTGTTGTCTATATACATTTTTTATTGTAAGATGATCTGAAGCAGAGTCCGGAGATATATTGTTGCACTGCTAAATCATCATCCTAGCCTAGTAAAGACTGACGTAAGAATAGGTAGATTACGTAATCTTGGTCAAACAGATCAGTCTTAAATCGTTTTTAAATTCATTCGTATGTCATGTTTAATTTAAAAAAACGAATGTTTCAGACAAATTTTTTACAGTATCTTTTAGAGACTTGCACTACAGATGATAACATATAATGTCCAGAAGTGTACATTGTGCAGCATTTGCAATAGTAAAGTAATGGCTACCTTGGGTAAGCCGACACGCATAGCACTCTTCTGCAATAAACTCAGCACAGTACAGTGTGCCAAACCCTATAAGCTTGTGTACCGTCAGTCAGCAGACATCCGAACCTGGACCAACGCAACGTTCCTGCCCCAAAATCCAATCAGGCATTTGCAAGGATTCTATAAACGGATTTACTGACATCCGACACCTCCTATAGCGAAACCGAGCCAAACGGTCTCTTCGACTTGCTCGATGGGCCGCCCTCGAAACAGAAAAATAAAGCAAACTTCCAAGTAGCAGAGGCTAAAAGTACCACCACCACCACCAACTCCGACCGTTGTAAGAGATCATTTACATGCGAAGGCTCGTGTAACAAAACATCTAGCTAACCACTTCAATCCTCACTACAGAGAGCGTACGGAGAGAATTTGCGACTCCCGTTGGGTGAGGTTGCACACGTCAGTGAAACTTGATCGACGCAAGGTTTAATTCGTTTCGATGCGGTCAATTTGCTGATCGAAGGAGGGGGGGGGGGGTGTCGGGAGGAACAAACACTAAATCGATGATTCTAATCTGCTGTTACTGTTAACGCTTCTGTGTTTATTTATAAGTCACGCAACAAGTAAAGGAGAGGTGCACCAGAATCGGAGATCACTTCTCAACAAGGGAATAGAGTATCGGCTCTAGAGAACGCATAATAAAGCTAATAGATGCTTTAAACATGCTTCTGAAGTAGTTTTTTTTATAGATTATCTCCACAATATTGTGTCACATTCAATCTATTTTCCTCCTTCAAGATATAAAATCTAGTGAGATATATGAAAGGACTGTAAACAGGACACTTAACGAAAAATGTGAACTCTTTTCCTAAATGTGTTTGATCGGATTCCGCCAACAAAGTAGATCTATTTACAATACGTCCGGGTATTTACCATACGTCTAATATCATCGTAGATGCAATACGTAATGTATCGAGTAGCCATCTACAGATGCTGTAGAGTTAAATCAATAGGCGGCGAACAGGATCTCGTTAGAGCTTTTCGTTTATGTTTTAAATTTTAGCATAACAATAAAGGCATTTCGTGAAAAGTACAGTGATTTTATTTCCCTTCTTCATAAACTGTTTCTATCCTTGTCCGCGTGCCCATTGCAGGCACACGTACACATCACATAAACACACACACACACATACACACACATACACACATACACACAGAAACAATCCTTTGCACACCTTCCATTATAAACCAACGCTCCAACTTGCTAGGATCATTCTCAATCTCAATGTGTTTTATCATTCGCTCTCCTCCGTCTATTACTAATGCCTGGTGCGTGAAATTCTTCGCCTCAAGCTGGTTCGCATAACAGTTTCCTACCTGTTCTTATACGCCTGTACTTTATGTGTTTGTGTGGTTTAAATGTGAAATGTCTGTTCTTTTCTGATTGATTGTGGTATGACATATACTAGATACGTGCACATCTGCATCTTCTGCTAGCCTCGCGCATGGGTGTGTTTGATATTTTGGAGCAATCGATACTCCTGTTTACGTCGTTGGGGGAGGGGAGAGTCGTTTTCAACCGGCTCTTCTCCCTTCTTTCTATAATCTTCTTCACTGACCCTTGCCTATCACATCCTCAGCTCAGCTCCGGCAGTCTATCCTTAGCAACAGTGTTTGTTGATCTCTTTTATTTCTTGTTTTAATCCCTGTAGCGTCACCATTTGATTCATTCGTTTAACCTTCTTCCAGTGTTATTTTTTCTTCCACTTTCTACTATACCGGAAGGTGAAAGTCGATTAAGTTTGCTATATGATGTGAATCAAATCGCTGCTTCTCGCCTTCCAGTTTCACAGTTTTATCGCAACGTCGTACTAAAACTCGCACAGCAGATTGAAAAGCTGTACTATGGAGGATTTTTTAAAATGATTAGTCATTATAGGATACATCTTACACGCTAGTAGTATTCAATTGGGTGCCTACAAATATTACATGTTTAATAAAATTATGTGGTACAATATAGCCCGCCCTTCCCTGCTCTTTCTCTGCGTCTATATACACACGTTACATCCAGAACCTATCGCTACCTATTGTTCGATCTATTGATATAAATGTTCACACATCACTTTTGCGGCTGTGTGATGTGCAACATATTGTATGGTGTTAGTCTGCTTTTCCATTTAATGATTTTTCTCTTGCCAACATTAATTTTGCATAGTTTTTATACATTCATCGTGCAACGCTTTTTATCCTAGCGTTTGTTGCGATTTCAGATACGCATCCGCGGTTTGGTCAAGTTATGTTATTATGTTAGTTATGTTTCTTCTTTTGATTTTGCAGCGTCTTCTAGATCATGATGACACTTACAAGGTGTTTTCAATCAAGTAACCGAAAAGTTCAATCGCTTAGGGGATTGTTCACTTCCACAGTGTGCTTGCAAAATTAAGTAAGTTAAGCTACAGTTTTCTGAAACTATGAGAATTTGTATTAAGCGAGTGGCATCCAGAGTGTTCAAAACTTTGCACGTAACCGCAAAAAACGACAGCGCGTCTTTCGCGCATGCGTAAAATTCCTACAAGCAAAACTTAATACAGAAAACATAGATATTTGAATTTTTTTACACGCATGAAAATCACGCTTTCGTGAATCTAGCTGATCTAAATCGCTTAACGCTGGCGGTTCTTCGTGGGTTTCATCAGTCAACTGTGGCAAGGCAAAAAACATGGGGCTGAAAATGATTGAGCTTAAGTAAGAACATAGAACGAAAGACCGAAACATTGCAAAGGGCCACATGAATGATCAATAAGTTAGAGATAAAAAAAGCTTCAAAATAAATACTCCCAGTACATATCACAAAACACATGAGAAATTCAAATATCAAATCCTGGGCAACGGGCTCTGAAATTCATTCAAGGAGTCCTCAAAGTGTTATCAACAATTACGATAGATTTTCAAGTTGAAATTCCACATTGGAAAATTTTAAGGCAAGTTTCAATCTACAGAATGTCCTAAAAGGGCAAAGCTTCCAAAGGACCAGAGTGGCGCCATAAGTAAACTTTGGAGGTACTGTTGCTTCACCTAATCGCATTTTTTAATTGAAACAATATATATAGAGAATAGTGCTCATAAAGCTCATTCATTTACGGCCTCATTTTCTTCGCCTGCAGATGCTATCACCTCTTCACAGAACTGTTTGCTATGTACAATTATCAGTATGTCTCCTCCTCCCACTAGCTTGCCACAGGTTGTCTGTTGTCGGTGTAAACAAACTATACAATTCACTAAAGCGCACTTTAGTTCGGTTTAACAAAATCCGGAAACGTTATGTCTCACTCTCTTTCCCTATTGGTAGCGATTCATTGCTTCATTCCCTCATTTTCCTATCATTACGTATGTATGCATGAGCGAGTATATCGTATACAGTGCACATTCGATAGTCCGCACACCTTCTTGGATTCGCCCTTTTCATGAGATGATGACTGCGATCGGTTAAATTTAATGAAATATCAGCCAGCAGTTAAATATCTAACTTTTTTGAAAAATGTCAGGCTTTTCTGTAAAAAAAAAAACGTGAACATGTATACCGCATACCAATTCACCGCATACACTCATGAAGCTGGAGAATCCATTACAGACTAGCGAATGTGACACTGTGAAGCAAAAAAAAATCTAAAATATCATCTAAACACTAACTCATTTAAAATCGTGTAACCGAAGGGCTTGCATCGAAGCTACCTACGCTACCTTGGCGTACACCGCTATATATGGTGCACATAATGAAAGCAAAAGAGCTTTTTGTAGATCGGAATACCAGGTATGTTTATTTTTATGTTATGGAGCTTGCTGGGGTAGTGGGTGGGCTGCAATGAGTGGTGCCCGAAAGCACACCAAAATGCACCCCGTGTTACTGTGCACTCACTTCGTTTGGGTGCGAATGGAAATGATTCAATAAAATAGGAGCTTCTCTTCCTCTTCCTCTCTCTCTCTCTCCCTTTCTTTTCTGTACTACTGATATACATTACGTATGGTTGTGCTTGTAGAATGGATTGTGATGCTATATAAATAGGTGGAGTGTAAGCGCTCCAGTACATTTTTCCTGCACTAATTACACACGCCCGTGTTAGAGCGTTCGCATTTTTGAAAAAAAAAATCATGTTTTGTGTTTGCTTAACGTCGGGGGAGGAAAGGGGTGGGGGTCTAGTCTGCTGCATAAAACGGAGTGTTGTGAGTGTGTTTTATGACATACATAATGCTGTTTACCAGGGTGGGGGCTCTTGAGCTAAAACTTTAAGAAAAAACAAACATACACACAAAAATATGCTTACTGCTTTAGTGTAAAGCTCAGACAGCTGCACTATTGCACGAACAGTTTGAATGAATTCACATTAATCTTCTAAAACACGTAAACTAAAAAACAAAAAAAAACACGCATACACTCACACAAACGGGACACAAGGTTTTGTGATCGACACAACTACTCTGAAGACGTGTGCCACGACTGGGTGCACTTGTTTCCTGCTACCTTCGATCCTCGATTACTGTCGCATAAGGGACACACTTCAAGGGGCTTTTTTCAATACAGAGATAGAGTGAACTTGAACGAAGGAATTTTATATAAATCAGCTAGAACACACAGATAAGCTATGGGCATCAAACGATGAGCAATAGAATCGCTCTAATGACTTTGGAATATGTACAGACAAATAACGCGTCTCGAGAAGGTCAATGAATAGCCTTCGGTCGGAAAATTTCATTGCGTATGTCGTTTGATGCTACCTACTTTCAGCATCTGTTCAGCCGCAGCAGTAATGTCAACGAAAATGATGCAAAATTGCTTCCCACTTGTACGCCCTATCTCTATTTACAGCCTTTGCGCGTGCCCCTCTCCGGTAGATGAAGTTGTCACAAGAAACGTAAGCGGGTTGGAAAATAGCAATAGCACAGGTGCATCATGTTTTGCATTGTATTAGCAATGGAAGCCTATTCAGCTGTTTCTCTCAATTGCATTTCGAGTAATATTTCAAGCGTGGAAGTTCCTGGTCATTCGTTCGCATCTTGTGGTTTCTTAATACTGTCCCCATCCCCCGTACGTTTGCGTATAAGCAGCGTGCGTGAACATGTTCAGTTATAGTTGTACTGAGAAGTGGTTACAAAAACAATAAATGAAAAATATACGTAACTTAGTACAGTAATAGTAACCCAATCGGTTGTTGACCGATTCCAGCTTGCACACGCTCCCTTCCTCAGCATATTCTTTCTAACAACACACATTACCGTGCCTAATTTTTTTTTCAAATGTTACCTAATGTATATAGCTATAGCATGTATAGCATGTGTGTCACATACACGAAGCCTTCTTTGCCTTTTCTGTGAATTAACTCGCTCAAGTTTGCCGTCCTTTCTTGCATTAGTGTCACACTCCCTTTACGATGTCATTGTTGCTGCCAGTGCACGTGCCCAGGCAATTTATAACAGCGCGCCAATGCCAATGCCATGCAGATACGAACGTGCCAAAAAAAATAATAATAAAATCAACGAACACGTATCACACCACGTCGGAAACGCAAGGTCTTGGAACCTCTCCAACAAAACACAAATACCATCAGCACTCCCTACTCCTCCCTTGTCTGCTGCATCACTTTCCGCCGCAATTCTGCCCACTTTCGCACCTCGCTGCTCACTGCCAAAGCTACATCGTCTGATGGTTCCGCCCGAGATGATACTGGTGTCACTGTCGATTGTTTTTGGAGAAGTTGTGCGATGCCCAGTTGAGCGACGTTTTCCACGAGTTGGCAAGCGCTTCACTGAACTTGAGCTTGAAGTGGGTGCGCGCCTCTTCTTCCGTTTTGTCCAGCACCTAAAACAACACAAGGTGGGCGATAAGAAGAAGGGACACTCGCGTGGGCGCGCAATACGTACCAGTGTTTCCCGCAGATAGTTCAAATCCTTTTCGGACGACAGCTCCGGGAGGCCAGTTGAGATCATCATCGAGAACAGCGACAGTATCAGACAGCCGTGCTGACGTAGAATAAGGAACGCCTGGCGAAAGCAAAGAAGCAACAAAAGCCAAAACAATCAATAAAGGGAAGCGCTTAAAACGCCATACCTTCCCGCACGCACCTCTTCGCAAAGCGTCTGGAAGCGACAGAACTCCTGCGCCTCCCGATCCGTCCGGCCGTTGTTGATCACGTACACGAAATCGTGCGTCAGCACGAACGGCACGCGCTCCCGCCGGAAGCCAAACTTCTCCTTGAAGTGGCCCAGTATGTGCCCGAAGTCGATGTGAAACAGCTGGCCCGTCTTCTTCACCATAATGTTGTCGGAGTGGCGGTCCGCCACCCCCAGCACGTACGTCGCCACGCAGTAGCCGGCGCAGCTGAGCGTAAACTCCTGGATCGCCTTCGCCAGCAGGTCCTCGGTGCCGTTGTGCTCGCGCAGCCACGCCAGCAGCGAACCCTTCTTGAACGGCGAGGTGGCCGAAAACATGCCTCGCTCCTTCTGGATGTTCGCGATCGTTTCCGCGTTCAGCACCACCTCGATCAGGCCGAGCTTGTGGTCGGTGCTGATGCAGCTATACGGGTTCATCCGGAAGTCGTACCCGTGGCTCTTCCAGATCCGGTCCATGATGCGCAGCATCTGCAGCGTCAGCATATCCTGCCGCAGGTCGTCCCCGTTCTTGAAGATCATGTGTATGTCGTCGCCGTTCGCGTCGCTGTTCTCGTACACGATCCAGAGCGGGCGCATCTTTGAGTCCATCACCTTGCACCGGTCGGTCCGGACCGCCTTGCACCGGTAGCTCGGGTTGAGCGGGCTGATCAGGTCACTGGTCACGTGGCCCTCCTTGGCGAGCTGCTCGATCAGCAGCGTGCGGCCCTTCTCCTTGCTGCCCTTCTTCACGTTGTCTGAGCAGGTTTGCAGGTAGCGCAGGCACTGCATCTGCTTCAGCAGCACCGCCACATGCTCCGGACTGCCGAGCAGGTACGCCTCCAGTATCAGCCCGAACCGGACCTGCACCGACGGTACCGAAATCTCGGACCGCAGATGCCAGAACAGATAGTGGCCGATGTGCTGGTTGTGCAGGGCGCGCTGCAGCAGAAAATACACCAGATCGCAGTTCAGGTACGACTCGTGCTTGAGCGCCTGCACCAGCTGGAGCAGGTACAGCAGCAGCTCGTCGTCCTCGATCGTGCGCAGACAGTCCACGGCGTACCGGCGCACGTACTTGTCCGCGTACGCGTAATCGAGCAGCTCGAGGGCCCGCTCGACCAGCAGCTTGGGCCACTCCTGCAGCAGCGACACGATCTCGGACACCTCGTCCCGGTTGTTCCACTCGACGCAGTAGAGCAGGCAGGGCAGCCCCTGAGGCATCTGCTTCATGCACTCGCGCCGCTTCGCCCAGATTGCGTTACGGTCCTGCTCGTGGATGTCGTTCAGCCGGTCGTTGTACATGTACGCCGACATGATCGCCCGGATCGATCGCGTGTCCTCGGCACTCTCGCGATTCAGATGCTCGTTGCGATGGCTCATCTTGGCCGCGTGTGACAGCAGCTCCTCTTCGCCCGGGTAGACGATGATACGCCCCTCCGGACCGTACGTGCCGAAGCTCAGCAGCACGGACACGACCATGTTGTCCCGGTTCGGGTTCGGCTCGACCGTTCCGAGCGGATGCAGAATGTCCTCCGACTGCGCATCCTCCGCGTAGTCCCACGTGTACAGCGTCACCGAGTCCACCTTCAGCTGGTTCTTGTAATCGTACACCATCGTGTTGACCCACGCGATCGGATTGATCAGCCCGTCCTTGGTGCGGCGCGTCCGTATGCCCGTCCCCTTGGCCGTGCGCATGTTCTCGTACACCACCAGACACAACCGCGCCATGCGCGGCACGTTGCTTACGTTGATGTCGAACAGGATCGTCTCGTTCCAGGTCGCGGCGCCACTGTTCACCGTGACCGTGCGCGTGCGCTCCGTTTTGCACAGCGACTTGCCGCCGTGAAACAGACCGAGCTGCACGCCCAGCTCCTTGTCCGACTCGACATTCAGCCCGCGTATCTCGTGCACCGTGCACTGCAGCTTCGCGTCGATCTCCCAGCTGGTGATGTACTTCACCTTTCGCAGCGTGTGCGACTGCTGCGACTGGGTGCTGTAGGTACTGCCCGCGCCACCGCCGTACCCGCTGCTGCTGCTGACGCTGCCGCCGTACAGCGAGCTCGGCTTGGCCGACGCCGACCACTGCGTAAAGTCTTCGCGCGCGTCGTAGATGTCGTTCTTAAACACCTCCACCGTGCGAACGAGCCGCGGCACAAACGTGGGCGTCTCGTCCCGCGACAGACAGTCCTGCACGTACTGGAAGCTGATCATCGGGTGCGCCCCATAGATGTACTCTTCCCGCCCGCACACCTTCAATATGTACTCCGTACTACTGTTCTCATTGCGCGCCTTCGACGGGTTCTGCTTCTTGAGGATGCGTTTCAGCACCTCGTCCGGGGTCGCCCGGCACGGTACCTTCACCGTCAGCTGCATGTCGGTGCTGATCGCCACCACGCAAAAGTCGCCGTTCGTCAGCCGCCGGCTGATCGGCTCGGGAACGTGAGCACCGCTGACCAGCTTGGCCGGGTACTGGTAGGCTATCCGCTCCATACGCGTCATTACCGCCCGCCGGCTGCCGATATCCTCGCTCAGCATGCTCATCTTGGCGCGGAAGTCGTTCACCTCCGGGTTGACCAGCGTCTTCACCGGCAGCTTGCTGTCCAGCAGGCTGCTAATGTTCTCCATCAGCTTCGTGTTCTCCGACACGTTGCTCTTCTCGACGAAGCGCAGGATGCCGAGGGTGGGCTGCACGTCCATCAGCCGGGTTTCGGCCTCATTTTCGTACGTCGTGTTGCTGTTCGTCCGGCCCGCCGCCAGGGTGCCGAAGCAGTACTTGTTCTTATCGCCCAGATGGCAGTACAGTGGGTACCGTTCTGCCTCCTCCCAAACGTCCTGCAAATATTACGGGGGGGAATTAGAATAAAAAGTTTGTTTTCACAATTGGATCGTCTAGCAGCAACGCTATGTAGTAAATGTTTGCAATCATCATAGTTTCAAGTTCTGCATCTTTTTTTTATCATGTCCTGAAAATGCTCTAAATTCTTGAAAAAATACACAAAAACACCAGCATTAAACATTATCGTTTTGGCTTCCGTCCCAACCTTGTGAACGTTTTTGAAAACCGCCGCCCAGATTGGGTCTAACGATTTGACGTCTACTGCGATTTCGACGGCCTGTCTGTATAAATATCTCGTACAACGAGTGAGTCCCTGCAAGGGATTAAATTTGTTACGCGAGGTCCCCTTTTATTTCCGTGTAATTTCTTTTTTGTTAGAAATCATTGAAATACGGTATCGTTCGCTTCAATTCTGACGTAAAGTTAGATGAAGAAAAACCAACAATTTCGAAGTCGAACAAAAGAGCCAATAAATTGTGGTGAGTCACTCGTCACCCATAAATAGCAATGCAACAGTCTGGAATTGTAAACATCATGCGTTGTTCGCTATATTTTTAGCATATATACATCGCGCTGAGGTGCTTCCAACATGAGGATGCATACTTCAGTCCCAGCGTCATAAACTCCACCCATAATGCATTCCCTATGCCTTGTTTATTTCCACATGTCTAAAGTATGCTATGTTATGAGTGTATTGTATTGGCTTATTGTATGTTTACATATTCTGCATGTTTTCATACTATCAAAACACCAAAACCAACAAATAAGATCGAAAAGTTTTGATCAAACCTGCATCTATCAGTAAATTGCGGACAGTTGCGAATAAAAGCTTAGAAAAAAATCGCCCAAGTCGTAGACAGCAACCAGATGCATAACAAGCTCGTCTTTATGTGCCTCTATGGCGTCATCCATCAATAAAGTTACGTAAAAATAGCTATTTTCGACACCTTCCTCACCTAGTGTAGCAAATGGTAACTTAGGAAGAAACGTAACGTAACCCCAGGATATTAACTGCTGATTGATAAAAACCCCTCCCTCCAAACCCCTTCAAACAAGTCACCACACTCCATCTTTCCTCTGGTATGATAAGAGCATGTGATAAGCGCCCAATAAGAGAGAGGAGCATTAGATCTTCTCACACTAGCGAGAGCGAGACAGAGTGAGGATCGATAGAGCTACCTCCTGATTTTCATGATCTCCTGGTACGATGCCTGGTATTTTGGTCCGCGCTAGCAGCGTTTCGATTGGTCGCAGCATCCCGCAAATGTAGCGGAAGGAGAGAGAGAAAGGATATTCACTCTCCTCGTCATCTTTCCTCTCATATGATAAGAGCATGTGATAAGCGCCTAATAAGAGAGAGGAGCATTAGATCTACTCACACTAGCGAGAGCGAGACAGAGTGAGGATCGATAGAGCTACCTCCTGATTTTCATGATCTCCTGGTACGATGCCTGGTATTTTGGTCCGCGCTAGCAGCGTTTCGATTGGTCGCAGCATCCCGCAAATGTAGCGGAAGGAGAGAGAGAAAGGATATTCACTCTCCTCGTCATCTTTCCTCTCATATGATAAGAGCATGTGATAAGCGCCTAATAAGAGAGAGGAGCATTAGATCTACTCACACTAGCGAGAGCGAGACAGAGTGAGGATCGATAGAGCTACCTCCTGATTTTCATGATCTCCTGGTACGATGCCTGGTATTTTGGTCCGCGCTAGCAGCGTTTCGATTGGTCGCAGCATCCCGCAAATGTAGCGGAAGGAGAGAGAGAAAGGATATTCACTCTCCTTGTCATCTTTCCTCTCGTATGATAAGAGCATGTGATAAGCGCCCAATTAGTGAGAGGAGCATTAGATCTACTCACACTAGCGAGAGCGAGACAGAGTGAGGATCGATAGAGCTACCTCCTGATTTTCATGATCTCCTGGTACGATGCCTGGTATTTTGGTCCGCGCTAGCAGCGTTTCGATTGGTCGCAGCATCCCGCAAATGTAGCGGAAGGAGAGAGAGAAAGGATATTCACTCTCCTTGTCATCTTTCCTCTCATATGATAAGAGCATGTGATAAGCGCCTAATAAGAGAGAGGAGCATTAGATCTACTCACACTAGCGAGAGCGAGACAGAGTGAGGATCGATAGAGCTACCTCCTGATTTTCATGATCTCCTGGTACGATGCCTGGTATTTTGGTCCGCGCTAGCAGCGTTTCGATTGGTCGTAGCATCCCGCAAATGTAGCGGAAGGAGAGAGAGAAAGAATATTCACTCTCCTTGTCATCTTTCCTCTCATATGATAAGAGCATGTGCTAAGCGCCCAATTAGTGAGAGGAGCATTAGATCTACTCACACTAGCGAGAGCGAGACAGAGTGAGGATCGATAGAGCTACCTCCTGATTTTCATGATCTCCTGGTACGATGCCTGGTATTTTGGTCCGCGCTAGCAGCGTTTCGATTGGTCGCAGCATCCCGCAAAGGTAGCGGAAGGAGAGAGAGAAAGGATATTCACTCTTCTCGTCATCTTTTCTCTCGTATGATAAGAGCATGTGATAAGCGCCCAATTAGAGAGAGGAGCATTAGATCTTCTCACACTAGCGAGAGCGAGACAGAGTGAGGATCGATAGAGCTACCTCCTGATTTTCATGATCTCCTGGTACGATGCCTGGTATTTTTGTCCGCGCTAGCAGCGTTTCGATTGGTCGCAGCATCCCGCAAATGTAGCGGAAGGAGAGAGAGAAAGGATATTCACTCTCCTCGTCATCTTTCCTCTCATATGATAAGAGCATGTGATAAGCGCCCAATAAGAGAGAGGATCATTAGATCTTCTCACATTAGCGAGAGCGAGACAGAGTGAGGATCGATAGAGCTACCTCCTGATTTTCATGATCTCCTGGTACGATGCCTGGTATTTTGGTCCGCGCTAGCAGCGTTTCGATTGGTCGCAGCATCCCGCAAAGGTAGCGGAAGGAGAGAGAGAAAGGATATTCACTCTTCTCGTCATCTTTTCTCTCGTATGATAAGAGCATGTGATAAGCGCCCAATTAGAGAGAGGAGCATTAGATCTTCTCACACTAGCGAGAGCGAGACAGAGTGAGGATCGATAGAGCTACCTCCTGATTTTCATGATCTCCTGGTACGATGCCTGGTATTTTGGTCCGCGCTAGCAGCGTTTCGATTGGTCGCAGCATCCCGCAAATGTAGCGGAAGGAGAAAGAGAAAGAATATTCACTCTCCTTGTCATCTTTCCTCTCATATGATAAGAGCATGTGATAAGCGCCTAATAAGAGAGAGGAGCATTAGATCTACTCACACTAGCGAGAGCGAGACAGAGTGAGGATCGATAGAGCTACCTCCTGATTTTCATGATCTCCTGGTACGATGCCTGGTATTTTGGTCCGCGCTAGCAGCGTTTCGATTGGTCGCAGCATCCCGCAAAGGTAGCGGAAGGAGAGAGAGAAAGGATATTCACTCTTCTCGTCATCTTTTCTCTCGTATGATAAGAGCATGTGATAAGCGCCCAATTAGAGAGAGGAGCATTAGATCTTCTCACACTAGCGAGAGCGAGACAGAGTGAGGATCGATAGAGCTACCTCCTGATTTTCATGATCTCCTGTTACAATGCCTGGTATTTTGGTCCGCGCTGGTAGCGTTTCGATTGGTCGCAGCATCTCGCAGAGGTAGCGGAAGGAGAGAGAGAAAGGATATTCACTCTCCTTGTCATCTTTCCTCTCATATGATAAGAGCATGTGATAAGCGCCCAATTAGTGAGAGGAGCATTAGATCTACTCACACTAGCGAGAGCGAGACAGAGTGAGGATCGATAGAGCTACCTCCTGATTTTCATGATCTCCTGGTACGATGCCTGGTATTTTGGTCCGCGCTAGCAGCGTTTCGATTGGTCGCAGCATCCCGCAAATGTAGCGGAAGGAGAGAGAGAAAGGATATTCACTCTCCTTGTCATCTTTCCTCTCGTATGATAAGAGCATGTGATAAGCGCCCAATTAGTGAGAGGAGCATTAGATCTACTCACACTAGCGAGAGCGAGACAGAGTGAGGATCGATAGAGCTACCTCCTGATTTTCATGATCTCCTGGTACGATGCCTGGTATTTTGGTCCGCGCTAGCAGCGTTTCGATTGGTCGCAGCATCCCGCAAATGTAGCGGAAGGAGAGAGAGAAAGGATATTCACTCTCCTTGTCATCTTTCCTCTCATATGATAAGAGCATGTGATAAGCGCCTAATAAGAGAGAGGAGCATTAGATCTACTCACACTAGCGAGAGCGAGACAGAGTGAGGATCGATAGAGCTACCTCCTGATTTTCATGATCTCCTGGTACGATGCCTGGTATTTTGGTCCGCGCTAGCAGCGTTTCGATTGGTCGCAGCATCCCGCAAATGTAGCGGAAGGAGAGAGAGAAAGGATATTCACTCTCCTCGTCATCTTTCCTCTCGTATGATAAGAGCATGTGATAAGCGCCCAATAAGAGAGAGGATCATTAGATCTTCTCACATTAGCGAGAGCGAGACAGTGTGAGGATCGATAGAGCTACCTCCTGATTTTCATGATCTCCTGGTACGATGCCTGGTATTTTGGTCCGCGCTAGCAGCGTTTCGATTGGTCGCAGCATCCCGCAAATGTAGCGGAAGGAGAGAGAGAAAGGATATTCACTCTCCTCGTCATCTTTCCTCTCGTATGATAAGAGCATGTGATAAGCGCCCAATTAGTGAGAGGAGCATTAGATCTACTCACACTAGCGAGAGCGAGACAGAGTGAGGATCGATAGAGCTACCTCCTGATTTTCATGATCTCCTGGTACGATGCCTGGTATTTTGGTCCGCGCTAGCAGCGTTTCGATTGGTCGTAGCATCCCGCAAATGTAGCGGAAGGAGAGAGAGAAAGAATATTCACTCTCCTTGTCATCTTTCCTCTCATATGATAAGAGCATGTGATAAGCGCCTAATAAGAGAGAGGAGCATTAGATCTACTCACACTAGCGAGAGCGAGACAGAGTGAGGATCGATAGAGCTACCTCCTGATTTTCATGATCTCCTGGTACGATGCCTGGTATTTTGGTCCGCGCTAGCAGCGTTTCGATTGGTCGCAGCATCCCGCAAAGGTAGCGGAAGGAGAGAGAGAAAGGATATTCACTCTTCTCGTCATCTTTTCTCTCGTATGATAAGAGCATGTGATAAGCGCCCAATTAGAGAGAGGAGCATTAGATCTTCTCACACTAGCGAGAGCGAGACAGAGTGAGGATCGATAGAGCTACCTCCTGATTTTCATGATCTCCTGGTACGATGCCTGGTATTTTTGTCCGCGCTAGCAGCGTTTCGATTGGTCGCAGCATCCCGCAAATGTAGCGGAAGGAGAGAGAGAAAGGATATTCACTCTCCTCGTCATCTTTCCTCTCGTATGATAAGAGCAAGTGATAAGCGCCCAATTAGTGAGAGGAGCATTAGATCTACTCACACTAGCGAGAGCGAGACAGAGTGAGGATCGATAGAGCTACCTCCTGATTTTCATGATCTCCTGGTACGATGCCTGGTATTTTGGTCCGCGCTAGCAGCGTTTCGATTGGTCGCAGCATCCCGCAAATGTAGCGGAAGGAGAGAGAGAAAGAATATTCACTCTCCTTGTCATCTTTCCTCTCATATGATAAGAGCATGTGATAAGCGCCTAATAAGAGAGAGGAGCATTAGATCTACTCACACTAGCGAGAGCGAGACAGAGTGAGGATCGATAGAGCTACCTCCTGATTTTCATGATCTCCTGGTACGATGCCTGGTATTTTTGTCCGCGCTAGCAGCGTTGCGATTGGTCGCAGCATCCCGCAAATGTAGCGGAAGGAGAGAGAGAAAGGATATTCACTCTCCTCGTCATCTTTCCTCTCATATGATAAGAGCATGTGATAAGCGCCCAATAAGAGAGAGGATCATTAGATCTTCTCACATTAGCGAGAGCGAGACAGAGTGAGGATCGATAGAGCTACCTCCTGATTTTCATGATCTCCTGGTACGATGCCTGGTATTTGGTCCGCGCTAGCAGCGTTTCGATTGGTCGCAGCATCCCGCAAATGTAGCGGAAGGAGAGAGAGAAAGGATATTCACTCTCCTCGTCATCTTTCCTCTCGTATGATAAGAGCATGTGATAAGCGCCCAATTAGTGAGAGGAGCATTAGATCTACTCACACTAGCGAGAGCGAGACAGAGTGAGGATCGATAGAGCTACCTCCTGATTTTCATGATCTCCTGGTACGATGCCTGGTATTTTGGTCCGCGCTAGCAGCGTTGCGATTGGTCGTAGCATCCCGCAAATGTAGCGGAAGGAGAGAGAGAAAGGATATTCACTCTCCTTGTCATCTTTCCTCTCATATGATAAGAGCATGTGATAAGCGCCTAATAAGAGAGAGGAGCATTAGATCTACTCACACTAGCGAGAGCGAGACAGAGTGAGGATCGATAGAGCTACCTCCTGATTTTCATGATCTCCTGGTACGATGCCTGGTATTTTGATCCGCGCTAGCAGCGTTGCGATTGGTCGTAGCATCCCGCAAATGTAGCGGAAGGAGAGAGAGAAAGGATATTCACTCTCCTCGTCATCTTTCCTCTCATATGATAAGAGCATGTGATAAGCGCCCAATAAGAGAGAGGATCATTAGATCTTCTCACATTAGCGAGAGCGAGACAGAGTGAGGATCGATAGAGCTACCTCCTGATTTTCATGATCTCCTGGTACGATGCCTGGTATTTTGGTCCGCGCTAGCAGCGTTTCGATTGGTCGTAGCATCCCGCAAATGTAGCGGAAGGAGAGAGAGAAAGGATATTCACTCTCCTCGTCATCTTTCCTCTCGTATGATAAGAGCATGTGATAAGCGCCCAATTAGTGAGAGGAGCATTAGATCTTCTCACTCCGATCGATAGAGCTACCTCCTGATTTTCATGATCTCCTGGTACGATGCCTGGTATTTTGGTCCGCGCTAGCAGCGTTTCGATTGGTCGTAGCATCCCGCAAATGTAGCGGAAGGAGAGAGAGAAAGGATATTCACTCTCCTCGTCATCTTTCCTCTCATATGATAAGAGCATGTGATAAGCGCCCAATAAGAGAGAGGATCATTAGATCTTCTCACATTAGCGAGAGCGAGACAGAGTGAGGATCGATAGAGCTACCTCCTGATTTTCATGATCTCCTGGTACGATGCCTGGTATTTTGGTCCGCGCTAGCAGCGTTTCGATTGGTCGCAGCATCCCGCAAATGTAGCGGAAGGAGAGAGAGAAAGGATATTCACTCTCCTCGTCATCTTTCCTCTCGTATGATAAGAGCATGTGATAAGCGCCCAATAAGAGAGAGGAGCATTAGATCTTCTCACATTAGCGAGAGCGAGACAGAGTGAGGATCGATAGAGCTACCTCCTGATTTTCATGATCTCCTGGTACGATGCCTGGTATTTTGGTCCGCGCTAGCAGCGTTTCGATTGGTCGCAGCATCCCGCAAATGTAGCGGAAGGAGAGAGAGAAAGGATATTCACTCTCCTCGTCATCTTTCCTCTCGTATGATAAGAGCATGTGATAAGCGCCCAATAAGAGAGAGGAGCATTAGATCTTCTCACATTAGCGAGAGCGAGACAGAGTGAGGATCGATAGAGCTACCTCCTGATTTTCATGATCTCCTGGTACGATGCCTGGTATTTTGGTCCGCGCTAGCAGCGTTTCGATTGGTCGCAGCATCCCGCAAATGTAGCGGAAGGAGAGAGAGAAAGGATATTCACTCTCCTCGTCATCTTTCCTCTCGTATGATAAGAGCATGTGATAAGCGCCCAATAAGAGAGAGGAGCATTAGATCTACTCACACTAGCGAGAGCGAGACAGGGTGAGGATCGATAGAGCTACCTCCTGATTTTCATGATCTCCTGTTACGATGCCTGGTATTTTGGACCGCGCTGGTAGCGTCTCGATTGGTCGCAGCATCCCGCAGAGGTAGCGGAAGGAGAGAGAGAAAGGATATTCACTCTCCTCGTCATCTTTCCTCTCGTATGATAAGCGTATGTGATAAGCGCCCAATAAGTGAGAGGAGCATTAGATCTTCTCACACTAGCGAGAGCGAGACAGAGTGAGGATCGATAGAGCTACCTCCTGATTTTCATGATCTCCTGGTACGATGCCTGGTATTTTGTCCGCGCTAGCAGCGTTTCGATTGGTCGCAGCATCCCGCAAATGTAGCGGAAGGAGAGAGAGAAAAGATATTCACTCTCCTCGCATCTTTCCTCTCGTATGATAAGAGCATGTGATAAGCGCCAAATAAGAGAGAGGAGCATTAGATCTTCTCACATTAGCGAGAGCGAGACAGAGTGAGGATCGATAGAGCTACCTCCTGATTTTCATGATCTCCTGGTACGATGCCTGGTATTTTGATCCGCGCTAGCAGCGTTTCGATTGGTCGCAGCATCCCGCAAATGTAGCGGAAGGAGAGAGAGAAAGGATATTCACTCTCCTCGCATCTTTCCTCTCGTATGATAAGAGCATGTGATAAGCGCCCAATTAGTTAGAGGAGCATTAGATCTTCTCACACTAGCGAGAGCGAGACAGAGTGAGGATCGATAGAGCTACCTCCTGATTTTCATGATCTCCTGGTACGATGCCTGGTATTTTGGTCCGCGCTGGCAGCGTTTCGATTGGTCGCAGCATCTCGCAAATGTAGCGGAAGGAGAGAGAGAAAGGATATTTCAGAAAAAGAGAGAGAGAGTATCCTCGTTTGAACTGGCCCCTTAGCAATAACGGACTATTTGATTGCGTGGTAAATAATTAGTAGCGATATCCGTTTTAGGGCAGCATAACCGCGAAGGTTATTAAATAAATAAGGAGAATCAACGATTAAATACTATCCATTTGTTATTCGAATAAAAAAAAAAATAAACATTTTATTTTGCGTTAAGTAACAGATGTTAATCTCCCCCTCTACCCCATGTAACAAATCGTAAATAAATAATGCTAACAACATCCTTGAAACTATAATAAGATTTGAGGTATTACTTTGGGCACTTACCGACTTCAGTTCATCCAGTGTAATATGGATCGGTATGTACATCGTGATCATCACGCCGTTCGGCATCAGGAAGATCAGTTCGGTTGACTCGTCCGGATTCTTCCAGAATCCGTAATCAAACCGTGGCCGCTGCTGTTGCTGTTGCTGCTGCTGGTGGGCCTGCTGCTGTTGTTGCTGCTGCTGCTGCAGATAAATCCGGTGTGGAACGGACCAGCTAGAATCGGTTCCCCCCGGCATCGTGGTAGTGTTACGCTTCATGGTAGTCGTCGCGTTTCGCATCCGTTGCATTAGCCGCACCCCCTTCTTCCGGTCTCTAGCAATCCGCCTCCTCTAGACGCTTTTTGAGCTCTTGGGGTGGCACTTGCTCGAGAGTGCCTCTCACAAGAACAATTTTATTTCCTGTCGCGCAAAAGGGCTCGCCGATGCGCATGTATTTGAGCTACGCACAAAGTGGAGGATAAATTCTTCAAGACAAGCGTAACTCGAGCACACCACAGTAAAGAGGGAACAACAAACCACAGCCGCGCCCCACCTCTTGTGTGCCTGTATGTTGTGGAGTGTTGGTTTCCTGCCACCGTCAGCCTTACTGCGGTGCCATGGAATGATCCCGTTTATGAGGGGGTGAAGCGCGTGTAGATGGAGTAAGAGACGCAAGAGGTTCGCTCGGTGTTTCTTTTGATAGCAAGTCGTCTCGCCTAGTCTAAGCAACTGGTCGCGCTTGAGGCAACAATTATTTGTTTTAAGCGTATAACACTGTTAACGTTACTTTACGTATGCACACGGTCCAAAATATCTAACTGTATCGTTTTACTGTTCATTTGCAGAGATGAAGTTCGCGGGTTGCGCTTATCGTCTTTTATACACAACTTTTTTAAATCATCACTAAATACTTGAGACAGTACAACTCATATTTTGCACGTATGGTAAATCACACACCTAGCCCCTTTTTAGACTTTAGCGCTCACAAACACACACACACACACACACATACACAATATTGCACTTCAACCAGGATTCATTCCTATAGCTCAAATTTGTTACTTCCTCCTTTACAATAATTTCTCGCCGGAAATCGGTCTACCAAGCGGCTTCGATCGCGGAACGGTGAATGGCGAATGATGTTTCGCTTACTGCTCAGAGGGATCTTGCCCACTAAATGCGACGAGGGGACTCGTTTTGGCGCACTCCTTCCTTCAGCAATGCGTGTAGACTGCTTCTTAGCCAGTTGCTGGGCGCCCATCTAGCGTCAGCTCACAGCATGTTAGCCCTAAAAAGGAAAAGAAACACAATACATTCAATTAAACATGCTGATGACCTCACACAGCGATCGAGATGGCGCGACGCGGGATGTGCGCATACGGTCAACTAGATACATGCGCCCTAAGACTGTAGGCAAAACGTTAGCAATATTTATACAAAAGTAGCTGGATAACCGCGAGGCGGCACAAGCATGGAGGACGCAACGGAAGACGAAATGGTCGTAAAAATGAGGCAACCGGCGTCGCGAGCTTGCCTCCATGCGCGGTTGCGTGTAAATCAAATGAGCAAACCCCGCGTTAGGATTTCCATCACATTTGTCTTGTGTGCGTTTTGCTGCGTCGAATATGCATTGTACAGATTAATCCTGTCTTGCGCGCACAGATTTGGCACATACGGCGTGTGTTCGTTGCGGATGGGCAAAGCTGCATACGGGCTCCGACTGTGTTTTTTGTTTCTAGGCAATTTGCTCTTAGCAGCATCAACTCATGAATGCACTTTTATCTATAATACCAACCCAATTCGAGCAATCTTTAAACTCTCACTGCTGACACTAACACTATACTTTTGCCAAATTGAAAATGCTCAACTCTGTGTACGCACAGCAACGCTCTTCCAAACTAACGTCTTCCCACTATGCCTACACGAATCGTCACGAACGGAGACACACTACGGGTAGTTATCCTTCCAAGCAGCCTCAACGACTGTCCGTTGCCGGCAGAATGTTTATTGCCTCAACTCCAACTCCAATGATCCTAGCCGAACAACACATCAGTAGAACAATTTCCCAGGCACACAAAAACAAAGCAATCAGTCGTGTTTTGCTACTTTCTTTGGCGGCTACGAATTACCCGCCAAGGTACGAGGAAATCGTGCTGAAAATAGGAGGTAAGCGATACACATCATCACGAAGGACGGCCCATTGAACATTAATGCACCTGGAGCTGGCCACCAACGGGCTACCGTGCGCTTTCGTATTCGTGCGCTTCCGTTGCGTTGAAGTCTTTTGGGTCAGAGCGAGACACAATTTTCGTGATAATTTTAACTATACCGTTACATCCACCGTTCCGGGTTGCTATCGAGACAACAGCGATGGAACATTATCGGGCGAGCAGACGAATCAATTTTAAATTGAAGTCTGATCTTTTGTTCCACTTCTTTTTTCGTTGTGTGTAGCATGCCTGGCGCGTGCTTCCAGCTAAAGAGCTGAAAGTCAGACTGTTGAATTTGGTCGGTCGACACACGGGAACGATACATAATCTTTCGTTTTTTGTTTGTTTCTGAACTTGAAAATACATGCTTAAAATCGTTAGTCAAATTATTAGCATACAGCCCAATAATACTGTTTTCATCTGATTCTTGTATAACACGTTCAGCCCGGTGGCAGACCCCAGGACCTGCCAATGAACTTTCCCATATGCTGGTGCCAGGCCCTGGGGCCTGCCATTGGTCTTTTGCTAGGGAAACAAAAAATATTGCGTTTGGTCTGGACACACTTGCTAGGAGACGTGATAATGACCAATGTACGTTTATGTCCAAACTTATTGTCGGTGGCATAGATTATTTGACTGGCACCAACCTACGAGATTCTGTTGAACCGTCTTGACATTGTACACTGGGTTTAATCTGCTCTTTGTGACAGTTATTTAAGTTCTAGTTTAAATTCTGTGCTAAAGCCGCTTGTTTGGCCAATCACTTAAATATAATAAACAATTAAACAATAACTGTACTCTTCTCGCAGCAGTGGGCAAGTAAAACAATACTGTTCTAAGAATGATTGCAGTTGATAAAAACCTCATCCCACATACAACAGTATTGATGAACGGAATAGAATGGAAATTATAGCGAAAAAACTCATTTTTTCTACATGCATGTTAGGATCAAAATCCACAGCTTGCGTTCTAGATGCCGGCGGAACGGAACGGAAAGATCAGCGCCGGGCTGAACGTGCTAACGTTGATTCGAAAACCGAACTAATAGTGCGTCACAATTTTTGGTTCCATTTCTTAAAACTCGCGAATCTGCCAAAGGGGTTAAAAGATAATGAAAAATGATGGCAACAAACATGCATCTAACATTGAACAAAGGTCTTCACTTTCGCAATACCATTTCGGGTCGGGCCGGAGCTACACGCCTAGCGGATTAATAATAGGCAGGGTTATTTTAATCCCTTTTTTAGTATGTTTACAGTTGACTGCTTTGTGGGCCAGAAGTGTAAACAAATAGTGCGTTGCTCTCCCAAAAAGTGCGTTGCTCAAAAAGTGCGCTAACGCGGTAACGTTATACAAACAGAAACGGTCCTAGCCGCCTTGCTCAAGATGCTCATAGGAAGCATTATAAATTCATCTAGTGCCCACGACCCCCCCCCCCCTCCCCCACTGCTAACGACACTTCCAATCGAGAGGTACGAAAGATGCATTGTTTATGTTTTCGTTGGTGATTTAACTCGTTGATGGATGATTATCGCAATACACCAATTCGGAAGCTAAGCTGCAGCCATTTAAACAAGAAGTTAACTTTCGAGGCTAAAATAAACAATATGACGGCCAGCAAGTGGGCAAATAGACAAATAGACAAAATTCGTTTTGGACCGATAATATATGCGATTTTCCTCTCATGGCCCAACGTATCTGCCGTGCTTCGTCCCGCGCCGTGCAACACAGAAAGTGCAGACAGATCCTACTATCCCCGGACTGTCCGGGTATTTGTATCAACCATTGCCTTGCTTGCCTTTTCAAAAGGATGCAATGAAACAACAAACTTATAACACTAAATCGCCCAAAGCATTCAGTGATTTTCTCGCTAACAACACACGAACCCGCATTCGGTCGCGCAGGGTGTCCAATCCATTTCCACCACAGCCGATCAGGGAGCCTAAAAGGTGTAAAAGCAAATCGATCGTAGCATTAGCAGTAATGGTTGAAGGGAGAGGGACATGCCTTACCCGCCTGATGGATGGTACCATCCTCCACTCAGTGCCTGCCGCTGCTGTCCAGTGACCGACATCTCTTCATCGGGAACCATTCGTACGGGTGCTGGAACTGCCGGAGTTGGAGGTGGTGGAGGCTGGCGGGGCGGACGCTTTCCGGCTGCAAGTGCATCATGGTGGTATGTAGTTTCGTTGCACACATCTTGACACACACATACACACGGACAAGACGGACACGTAAAACAGGGAAAGGTGCAGGTAGCGTTGATCGCGTTGCCCGTGAAAGGTTTAATAGAGCGTGGGGTTAAAGGGGGGGGGGGGGGGGGGGAGTAGGCTGGCGTTGGTTGGTAGGATGCTATTGATTGTTGACACGGGCACACACAGGCGCACACGCACAGGGTTACGCTTGATTGGAGTAACAAATTCGTGTCACAAAAACGATGCTTTCTTTCCTCCGCAACCCCTGCACCACCTTCCTTGGCAGCATCAGCTGCCCTAGCAAACGATGACAGTCCAGGGGGATGGGGAGCCCGCTAGTTGTTGCAGGATCTGCTGGTCAGTTGATTGCAGAATATCGAATACGGTCGCCCTGCACACACATACATAGCACACTTTACACACACATATATGCACACACTGTCCGCCGATCCATCGCTGGGTTCGTCAATCGCACGGATGCACTACTGGTTGTGGTAGTGGCTGCTGCTGTTGCTGCCGCTTGCTTCTTCCTGCTGTACACCGTCGGTTCGGTCCGGTAGGGAGGTAAACAAACAATGGCAACACTCGCACACAGGCCGGGGACGGCGGCGATGGTCATACGGGTGAGTACACCAGGGAACACCTCAAACAACCTGCACACACACACACACACACGCTCACTGACTCACTCACAAGAACTTTTCTGTGCCGTTGTTCCGTGCCGTTTGCCGTCCCTTGGCCACTTGGGTGTGCGTGTATGCGTGCGGCATCATCCTTTGGTTTTCCGGCACGTTGCGCCGCGTGGGGTCACTGAGCCCCCTCCTGTGGAGCCCCCTTCTGTGTGTTGGGCTTTGGCTGGACGTGGGGACAGTGTTCCGTTGTTGCTGGTGGCCTCTATGATTGGCGACGACTTGAACGTTTTCGGTGAAGACGCACTTGCGTACCGCGTTGGATGGTTGGAAAGCCGGACACGACACGGACAACGGCCACTCTTTTACCTGCAAACCTTGGCGTGCCAGACCAATAACCAATGGATCGATACACGGATGGTTGTTTTTGTTGTGTCTGGCGTGCGTGTGTACGAGCGCGCGCGCGGTCACCGGGTGGAAGGTGTGTATGTGCATGTGTGTGTATGTGCATGTGTGTGCGTATGTGTACGCGCGTTTACAGCATCGACTCGAAAAGGTCGGCCAACAAAAACACAGGGTAAAAGGGGGTAAAAGTAAGGCTCAGCCCTCTACGTTGCAAAGGAGAAGCGCTTTTGCTTTCGCTAACGTACACCAGATGGCGCTACGGTCGCAGCCAGCACCGAATGACCCAAGCCACATTTTTTCGAATGTCAAAATCAAACCAATCAGCTGATCATATACAGTAGGTGACCGCTAACTGTATGCGTTTTAACTGGAGTGCTTTTTAACTGGAGGTTCGCTAACTGGAGTGATTCTCAGTTAACGAACACTTAAACGTCAAAACATGAAAGATCCGGAATCTCATGAAGGAAAATTTGTGCATTTTTCAAACAAATTTAGGGTCTTTTGTCTACGTTTGCTATTAATTAATGTTATTACACGAATTACTATACTTTATATCAACATAAATGAAAAAAAAAAAGTTTGATATGTTTATTCCAGTCAGCGCCAATCAAAACAATCAATCCATAGAAACGTCACTCCAGTTAGCGAACGTTGTTCGTTAGCTGGAGCTTGTTTACCTTTTAGTTAGCGGTCACCTACTGTATATACAATTTGTGTTAAGATTTCGTACCAGTGCGTGCAATAAAACAAGCAAATTGTGTGTAATTTGAATTGAGTTTCCGTTTGATATTTTCATTAACGATGGTAAGTTGACGCTCATGTTCGAAAAGACAACTTTGAGTTCGTTTCAGATGTTGACGCATTTCGGCGGAGTGGTACGGAGCAAAGGCATGCAAAGGAAAAAAGAGGAGCAAAGGCGACCGTTCAACCAGATATGCTTTTAGTAAGTGTTTCATATGTAATTTTAAAATATATTTGATACACTAATATGTGATCGGATGTAATTGTAGGCTTTCCTCTGGACCATTGATGGAAAGGTTCGTTTGCTAAATCGGATGTATGGAGTGCACGATGTGTGTGCAGTTGCGATGGAGCTCGAAAGCAAATATCAAGCGATTGCTGCAACATTGTCGACAAAAGATACTGTACAGCAGCCTTCTAAGCTGTTAAAAGTCCAGCACAAATCGATGCTACAGCATCGAAAAGAGAAAAAGCTCAGAAACTGTATCATTGCATCGGAAACAAGGTAAGATTATAACGATGACGATGGCGACGACAACGACGAATAAGTGCGTGAATAATCAGTCTAGCAATGGTTTCATCCGCACTTGCTTGAGGATAATGTAAAGGCAATCATTTTTAATGTATTATACAATGTATGTATACAATGTATACATAAAATATATAAACCAATTATGTTCGAAACAGGGACTAACGTTGCAACTAAATGGACAGTGTTTTCAGCTGTTGCATAAAAATATCACAAAAATTGAAAGAAACGGATTATGTATATATCGTTATGATTCGTAGGTATGATATGATTATGTTTGAGGACGTTTTTTAAGAGATAGGATGAATGACTTTACATCATTTGACTGTATCTATTTTTAATTAAATAATATTTTATTCTCTTTTGAGGAAAGGGTTAAAACGCAAGTATTGCAGCACAAGGCATCGTTCGCCGTTTTATCATTCTTGCTATGCGGTATTAGCAGATATGCTTCCATGGCCGTGGTCAAGTTTTGTTTAGTTAAGTTGCGAAATCGCTTTGTCCTAAAGATGTTTGGAGTCGTTATCGAGATGTCCTCGGCCTACTGTTGCCGTCTACATCGCATTACTGTTTGAACAAGTCATGTTGCGCAGTCGCATTACTGTTTTTGTTCTGGCAATCGATACACATAAATAAGCATAAATGTTATTAGGTTTAAAATAAGAATGCTAAGAACACTTTCAAGCAAGTGGTCTTAGTGGATACATCTTGTGGTACTTAATATTGTGTATTTACCTCTTTGACTGATTATCAAATAATCTCGTTATTATCTGTTCAGCACACTCGGGAATGCTTTGCTGGAAAACACGACACCATTACTATTATCTAACGTTCGCTGTCCTCTGTACTTCACTTCCACAAATTTAATTTACATACCTTGGTAGCTTTAAGATAACAAAAAGCATTTGTTATATATTAAACTATTGTGAATGGCAATAGTAATAATCAATTAGCACAATTTCCAGCAATGCAATAGCTCACAGTACTAAAGGAAAACAAAAGTAGAATAGATTCACGTTCTTTTGCATATATACTTTATTAAATTGACCGCACAAACAACAGTTAACAAGAGTATCATTTAAAAAAAGTTTTGGTATAGGGAACAATACGAAGAAGAATAATGTAAAACAAATACAGCCAAATAAGAGTCCACTGCGAGCTAGAAAGGAGAACGATTCATTCCATGGGTAACTTATTGTAAGAGTTGATGTAAAATATTAAATTGTTTTTTTTTTTTGTTTTAGTGATTAAAACCACCAGTGGCTAGATAAAAGATAAATAGAACAATATGTGAATCTACAATAAACGTAGCAAGCTTCCCTTGGTTGTAATGCGCTAATGGGAACTACTATGGAGAAAGTCCAACCTTCAATCTCTCCAGTTTTTTAATCACAACAACATTGCTTCAATTATAATTCTCTTGCGATGAATGTAAGCGTTCCAAACTGTGCCAGCATTTGATTCAATGACAAACTAAGACAATTCTTACCTTACCATGTGGAGTGAAAGGACCTTACTTGTTAAGCTGAAATGAAAAAACTTCCTTTCCAGTTGGTATATACAAAACGTATAAAAAAATACCAATTGAATACTCCAGCCAGCACCACGAGGAGGTCGAAAGGAAATGGCCAGCCATGCTAGAAGAGAAAAATTATTAGTATGTCTATATGAGGTTACGCAAATATCGAAAATCAATGTGTCACTTTCAAAGCATCCAATAAAGGCTGAAAACAATCATCATGGTGCATTTTGCGGAAGTGATACTCCACCAAATACTGGTTCAGATGCGTAATGCGGTTAGTGCCTTTTTTCTTGAGGAAATCTTTAAGCCAACGCCATAGATTTTCGACCTTTTGCGTATGAATAAATTTATTGTCGGGATGAACGAAATTTTTTGAATGGTTAATCATATCGTGATTATACCCAACCTCGGCAAAAGAAACATATCCATCCCAAGTGTCGGTTAGGATTGTTGTGCCCTCATCTACGTTGTTGCATATTAACTGAGTCAACGTATCAGCATTCCGATGTTCAACTCGCTCCAAAAAAATTTCGTTCGTCTCCCGACAAATTCCACCAACCAACCACTCTCCGTCACTCTCTGTACGAGTGAGTCGCCCACGGTTGTACTTACGGGAGGTTATTTTCGTCTCATCGATTTCGACTGTCTTGCCAGGGCCGCCAATTTTTGATGGCGCCAGCATTGCGACAACATCGGAAAGGAGGAGACGTATATTACGGAAATGATCAATTACCGTTATCTTGCTGAGCTGCAGCTGCCTCGCCACTTCTGCCACGCTTGCATTAGTGCTCCACAGATACAGCAAAAGGACCTCCTGCATCAGTGTAAGTCTGGATCCTTCAAAGAAGGATCCAGCACGGACACTGACTTCCGCGTTTTTGCACAAACGTCCTGTGCAAACCCACTTGCAGCGATCCTTTGTCCCCTTGATGTTTGTTCGCAGCCGCATCGGTTGCTCGCACTTCCGACACAGCTGAACAGCCAGCAATAGCTTATGGTCTATAAGCCATTGGACTGCAGCAACGGGCTCATGAAGTTTAAGCACCAGCGATGCAAACGTTTCTGTCGCCCTAAAATTGGTAGAATAAAGTTGAAAAATTATCAAGGCATGTTCGTACATTACTCTTAATGTTCACCCTTTTGTCTTCTGATATGGCGGAAGAACCACAATAAGATGGGGCAGTAAACAGTATTGATAACGCAACCAAATGAATAAAAAAAAGTTGATCCGATATTTTTAAACATGAAAATAATATTAAGTGGAAACACATTGTAACCATTAAACCATAATTAATGTTCTAAGTCTTAAGCCAAACCGTGGGAATGGCGAAAACATTAATCAAACACTATTCTATAACAAATTTTACTAAAGGGTTCACATTTTCTGGCGGTCCTATATGAACTGAATATTAGATATTAGAATCGAGATAAAACCGTAACAGAATCTAGAATGAACAGCGATATAGCGAAAGGCAACGATAAGGGATTGTTTGAAGATTAAAAACGGATAGACCCCTCGGGCCGTTGTTTGAAGACCTCTGGTCTAAATTATCTTAATTCTGCATTTTTAAAATTAAGCGAAAGGGTAAAGCCAACTGCATTGGAGCCCCTAAAAATGAGTTCCCATGATGATGAATGTTTCACATAACTATCAATTATCAATACTCAACAAATGAACAAAGCAAAAATGAGAGCACAAATTATTTGTGCTGAACAACATTTACCACAAAAAAATTCAACCGTGATGAAAATAGTTTAAATTATAGCAAATTAGAAAAAAATAACAGCCTAACAAAGCAACTATTCCTTTACACAAGCAAAAACAAGTTATCTCTCAAATCGATATTTTTGATAAATTAAAAAAAATCAGCCACTTTCTAACGAAAATTGATGAACATTAGTTACATAGATGTTGGTGGATAAAAAACTACACCGACTGCTACACACATTGAGTACTCGGGTACACATATGAGGCTTGAACACAAGCCGGATGCACTAAGCTTTGCAACCGAGCGAGCTGACGGTTGTGCCACGGGGCCGCTCACATGGATTAATTTCGTATGTTTCAAATATTAATTACCAAAACATTTTTCTTTCACTCAGATGCGTATACACATCCTTTCTAGCACATTTGCAGCCCTGGAACCAAATTTTTAACTTTTTATGCAAATTATATGCTACAGAGCCTTCCTCAAAACGCACTGAATCTGATTAAACTCGTCTTGCGGGGATCCACTGTAATACATATTGGGTTAAAAAATCGGAGACAAACCATGCACAAAAACAGAGAAAGAAGTCAAAAATCGCACACATTAATTCAAGGAAGGGGGAGGGACGGAGGGCAGGGGCAGGTGTTGAAAAGAGTCATCCGACAGATGCTGGTGGGGGACACATACTCTCGAGTTCGGATGACTGGAGCAACGTATGCCATGACGTCAAACGGATTACGTCCGTGCTGTACACTACGACTGGGACCATCCGGATAAAATGTTTCGGTCCTACGACAGACCGCGTGCTGGCCAAAAGGACACAACCAAGAGCGAAGCAAAGGGGCGGTTCGCTCGTAACACTAAACATCATCAAACGAAAAATATCGAGACTAGCCCAATACTTCAACGATTGCCCCTTAAAATCGATAGAAAATGTGTGAGGCAAAGGGAAAAAACGAATCCGCCCGAGTGCGGCGGCAGTCAATCTTTGAAAATTTAATTCCAAGAATAAAAAGATTTTTTTTTACCTAAAAGTTACTATAGGAACTGAAACTGAATCAGGCAAGCATGACCACAAACAAAATAATAAAACAATTATTGACTTGACTTTTGCTATGGGGGCACGGCAGATAGAAGGCTTGAACCCAGGACGGACAGGCTATAACATCGTGATAATTTTGATCGGCGTTCTTCTTGTAACGTCCTTTTTTATTTTCCTTAACTTTATTTTGTAGCGATTGGTTTAACCGTAGGCAGATTGAGCTGCTAAAAATGCTACCGCCAACCCCCCCCCCTACCCCCCCTACCCCCCCCCCTTCCCTCCCCGTCCATACATCACCACCACCAAAAACGGGCCTTAGCCACAAAACCCACTGCTTTACACATTCAGCACAATGGCGGTCCCTAGGAACGGCCGTTTGTCTTTCGCTGGGAAAACAATCATTTGCCATAACTGTACTTTACCAGCGGTGCTCAGGTACAACAAACATGTTCCATGAAATATTCCGGTGGCCAAACATCTTTTTGCACACACAACATAATTTATGTAATAAGCAACGTTAAAAATGTAGCAAAAACTAAATTGTTATGCGATAATGTTAAGTTGAAATTCAACTGTTTGCGCTGATGGTGCCGACGGAATGAAAATTTGATGAAAATCGGCATCGCGCTGAACGTGTTAACGCCCGCAATGCCCGATACCTGCCACCGTTTTTTTTTTTTTTTTGTATAAAAAGATTATAACACTTACATCTTTCGATACAACAGAATCACTTGTCCAATTGAACACTGAATAAAAATCTGAATAAAAATCTGAAATTGATGGAAAAATTAGCACAATTTGGAACCGCTCTCTAAATCACTCCACTGCCCAAGAACACTGTCGAGTGTGTTTTGATGTGTGTGTCGAAGAAGCGCGCCAATTTCATATAGGTGTATTGATTATCCATATCGCACACACAGCCCCCATCCTGTGTATGTGGATCGCTACGATTTCAATACAAGCTTTACTAGGAGGTCCCGACAAGCAAAAACACAATGCGCAGACCCCAAGTCGTACAGCACGGACGCACACTATCTAGTGCGATAAAGGCGACAAATATGGTTTTCATGAACATAGCTGCTCGAATGGTGTAAAAACCAACACATTATAATGTGTTTGTGCATTTCAGTAATGCGATTTTACATTTGCATAATAATAACTACAAATCTGCACCAATTGCATGCTGTTTCATACGCTTTAGACTAGTTTAAATTATGTTTTCCTAGCCCAGTTTATTTTCGGCCTGATCACGGTGTTCGAACGACAGTCAAATGGAACAGCGGGATTCAAATGGAACAATGAATGTTTGTTAGACCGTGTTAAAATATAACATATTTATTACTACTCCAAAGTCAAAAACGGATAGTTGATCGAGGTCAGCGTAGCGGCTGACATGTTAAACATTTTACTTAAAGTCGATTAAATGTTCATTTGTTCTAGTAAGTAGTCATGGTTCCAATATTTTGTTGTTCCATTTCGATTTGTCATGCTTTAAACACCGTGATCATGCCGATAGTAAACTAGGCTACGAAAACATCATTATTCAAACTAGTCTAAAGCGTATGAAACAGCATGAAATTGGTGCAGGTATGTAATTATTATTATGCAATTGTAAAATCGTATTACTGAAATGCACAAACCAATATAATGTGTTGGTTTTTAACCATTCGAGCAGCTATGTTCATGAAAACCATATTTGTCGCCTTAATCACATTAGATAGTGTGCATTCCGTGCTGTACGACTTTGGTGCTGCGCATTGTGCTTTTGCTTGTCGGGACCTCCTAGTAAAGATTGATGGAAAATCAATGAATCAAAACACACTCGACAGCGTTCTTGGGCAGTGGAGTGATTTAGAGAGCGATACAAAATGATTTAGAGAGCGCGCAAAATTCAAAAAAGTCTGATTTCTATTCAGATCTCTTTTAGATATTGTTAGATATTTGAAATTGTATTGATCACGGCGTACGTTGAATTGTTAAACTTTGCTATTTTATTCAAAACATAGCAGAAAAATACAATGAAACAGAAGGATTGATGATAATGATATCGGATTGTATTACTAATAAGACAAAAGCATAACATTTTCTGCGGCGAAAAATAAGGGTTCACTTCATACCTTCGTGATATTCTTTACAAAGTTTAGTTGACGTTGCTCTTTGTAGTCAGTTTTGATGAATGAAGAAAGAAAGTTTTATTTTCTTATAATTTGTGTGTTAGCTTGCTTGCGGAATGCACCCTTTTAAGTTTTTTTTTTTTCATTATAAACATCTAACCCATACACTTGCGGCCATGAGAAATATAAACTAATTAAGTACCTGGCATTCATTTTATGTGTGTATATCTGTTTTTTTCTGTTTCTGCACAACAACCACTTCTCCCCACCTAGTTCTTCGACACGTAGTGTAGCGTGTGAAAGTGTTTTTTTTTCTTCAGATTTTTTGGTAATACCTGCTTGCCGATACACTTACTGCAAGTTTGAATTGTTACAATAATGTAAACCAACCGCCCCCCCCCCACTACAATAGTTAGGATTTAATGTTCCGTTAAATTAAGTACGTATGATGCATCTTCTCCTGATTGCCCGATTATTGCGTACATATATACGACCCCGCGGGAATGTGAAGGATTGAGAAGCACAAGAAAAGAGCTTAATTTTAGGACTGGAAATGAAACTTTACTATAGGTATGAAACATTGGGGGCATTTTTTTGCCTATCGTTTGGAGCTTGCATTCTTCCTTGCATAGCTTGTGTATTGACCAATACTACCATAAAAAATCTGATTTTTTTACACTTCCACTGTTCGCCTTTCAAATATTGTATTCTACACATAACATACCCCGGAAGGAGGAAGAAAAAGGAGGAGGAGGAGGTTCAAAAATATTGTTTGAAACGAACCAACCGATAAGAGAACTTATATAGTGTTTTAGGAAAAACGAATTTGAATGTCACGAAAGGTTGAAGACGGGTCACAGCGGGACGCGGGGTACATAAAAAATAAACAATCGAACAAATTATGCACATCAATAATATTACTACTTACATAATTAATACAACTAATAATGCGTTGCCCTTGCTGTTTTAGCTTCCTCTCTCCATTATGTCATTTCAATGTTGCTGATACCGCTGTTTGGCCATTGAAAAAAAAAAACCTCTCAAGGCCTTTCTTTGCTTTGTCGCAAAGGAACTGTGATTTAAGTAAACGTGTTCCATGTAATACCATTACAGTTAACGTTTGTTTAAGTACATACATACGAGCACCCGAGGGTCAGGTTGCAATCGACAAACAACATGATGTATCAAGTAGCACACCGGCAATTGCAGGCTGGGCACTGAGAGGAATGGCAGAAGTCTTTCACTCCATCGGTTTTTGTTTGCACACGAGATGAAGACGATATTGTAAACCGTGTCTTAAAGCGTGTGAGCTACTGCGGGGTAACATTACCGAAACGTAACGAAACTCAAATTACGCGTTTGCACAGAAAATGCCTTTATAGAACATCAACAAAAAATCCCTGTGGACAGGATTGATTTTTGAGTGTTTTTTTCTTCCTCCCTTAATTGTTACTTTTTTGTTTTTGTTTTCGGCTATTTCCCTATTGCGCTTGCAGTGTGTGTGTGTTTTTTTGTTTTGTTTCATATTTAATAATTAATCTACAAATGTCCAATAAGTGCACAAACGTGGGTTGCACATAAGTTCCTCGGTATCAAATGCTAGCCTGTATTTTTCTTGCTTTGGTACACACACACAAGCCACTCCTCGTACTGCTAACGTTTACGGCGTACCCTCTCTCTTCCGTTCCCATTTGCCGACATTTGCCCACACACCTTTTTCCATTCTACTCGTCGGTACCTGTTTTCTTCATCTTTTCTGTTTTACTTCCAGACGTAGCTTAAGAAGTTTAATTAATGTTTGCTGTTTTAAGCGTTTATCAAACTTACTTTTTTTGTTGATTTTTTCCCCATTAAGTACTTTTTTTGTTTTTTAAATACTACACGAGCACATTTAGGCAGGATTTTTGTTTTTTGTGTGTCTTTTTCTTTTAAACATTTGCTTACTTAGAATGTTGTTTGCTTTCTGTCTCTGTTTCTTATTTTTTGTATTTTCCTTTTTTTGCAATTGATTTTTTGTATGTTTGCTTTTCCTTTTCTGTGTTACTACTCCTTTCAGCTTTTGTTGGCTGTGTGTGAGTGTCTCCCATCCTCAGTCTCCCACAAGTTCTCATTACTGCTGATATCGATTTGAATGTATCGTACTGTGTGCGTGCGTGCGCGCTCACTTGCTTCCGACTTTCACTTGTATTGTTTTAATATTGTTCTATTTAATATTATTTTGGCACGTGAAATAAGGTTTTGCGTTAGTTGCATTTTTCTCTCGCTCTTCCGCTTTTTTTTCTTTTTTTTTAAATATCTCGCATTTTCACTTCTATGACTCGTGTTACGTTTTAAGCGGCGAATTTGTGTATGTGTATGTGTGGGTATGTTTTTATGTAAAACGATCGCGTTTACGCGCGCTTCACCCTTTTTTGTAGTTGCTGGTTGCCTTCATTAAACGTTATTACACTACCGATCAAATTAAAACCAAATACGAGTATGTGTGTGTGCGCGCGATTAAAAAAATAACAAAAAAAAAAATAACCGAAAGCCATACTATTTGGACAATGGGTTAAACGAACGGATTCATCTGCCGCGAGCTTTACGGAAGATAATTAATTGCATTTGCAAACGCGCGTTTCGATGAAGTAGGGGGGTGGAAGGAAGAGGGGGATGATATATTCGGAGAGCTTTTTCATAGTTAATGTTTTTTTTTTACGTTCAGCTTTGGTTTCTTTACTCATATGTTTTTTAATCGTTTGTATGTAATGGCTAATGTAAATATTCGCGGACGGATAACCTCAGAATGTTGCATATCTCTCTAACTCTTTGCTTCGCCTTGTGTTTTTTTATCGATATCTCTCACCCTTCCGTTTTACGTCTTGTCCTTAACCCATTAATATTACTACTGGTGATTTATGCTATAATTACGCTCGTCTATACGCCTTGTAGCTTTTCACCTCCACCATCACCATTGCACTACCATTTGGGGAATGTATCTTGCGAATAGTACATACACACAAATTCGCCAATTTCTCTACATTACCGTCATTTCCTGTTTTTTTTTAATGTGGCCACGCGCTAATCAGAGGCCAAAACCTGCGGCATTTGATTTCGTTTGGGTATGTTTGTTTGCTTGTTCTTTTTTTTTTTGCTTTACTTTTCTACCTTTGCACTTCTCTCACTCTTACGCCCGTATAATGTAAATGCAGTGTATTACCTCTCCTCTGTTTAGTTCCACAGTAACCGTCTCCCCCCCCCCCATCCAATTAACATCCACCCCCACCTACATTGCAGCAACTTGCTGTTAGCTCAATATATGTATAATATATATATTTTTTTGTTTTGCTTTATAATCGATTTCTTTAAAAGGCTGTTATTAAAATCTTTACAATTTGGCATTCATGTACTAATGAACTTGCGTTAATGTAAATCGGTGTTCTGTATATGTGTCAGCATGTGTTGGTTTTGTGTGTATGTGTTTTGTTGCTTTACGGTAGTCTAGGTAGTTTATCGATATTGTTTACAACTAAGTTATTGCGTTTCATTTGCTTGCTTATCCTTTCCTGTTCCGCGCCAACAGCCCTATTAACGATATTTGCTCGGGATCCAAGAGTAAATAGTCCTTGCAAAAGGACAATTGTAAGCTATCGGGGCACAGAACGCATTTGCTTGCTTATATGCTGCCAAATATAGAAAAAAAACCAGTTTCTTAAAACATCCACACTTGGACGGGGTTCACAAAAAGAGGAACGCTAACAGCAGTACAGTATCACACACATATGCACACGGACACGTAGGATAAAGCTAGAGCTGCACTGGATTAGCTCCAAGAATAAATATAAAAACAAAACATTACTCCACCTCAAGCACAACATGTACAGGATTCAGTTAAAAAGAACAAATAGAGCTGCAAATCTCAAATAAAGCTTTATACCGTATAATCAACCGTGTCAACACGACAGGCAGCACCTGAATCATGCCGCTGCGTGTGTCCTGTCAGCAACGTGACAAAACGATTCACCTAAGAACCCCATGCAGGTTTCACTAACTCACCCTCACATGATCAATAATCCGAGGGTTTTTTTTCTCTCTACGCATGGTTTCCATATAAAGGCTAGCTAATTTTAAACCTCCTATCCGTTGTTGTGGCTGTGTGATTCTTTCCTTCCATCCTTCTCTTCGTATTAAAATGCTTCCCTAGTTGCTTCATGTTAATGCAATGCAGTAAAACCACGGAAAGGTGGGGTAAGGAGAGTAGGGGGGTGGAGCTATCGGAGTGCGGTGAACGGGGATTTTATGTGGGGTATCGTTTGCCTTTCTGCTCTCTGCTGCACCTATGCCAGCCCCACAGCGACAAAACATCTTGGATGTATGCCCCACACGCACAATGGAGGAATCGTTCGCTTCACCACTTCAACCCTATCGTCATCATTGGAATGCTTGAGTTCCAGTTCTGTTTGCTTAGTCTTTTGTGTGTGGGTAGGTACGTGTACGTGTGGTTAGGGATGTCACGTACGTAAGTTGTTTTTTGTTGCGATTAAAAGTATGGTTTAAGTACATGCGTCGTTCGCTGCGTCACACTATTTCGTCGGTTCTGTTCAGAAAACCGAGTCGTCGTGCAATTTATCACTAAAAACTATGTTGCGATTAAGGATGCAATTAATTGAGTTTGGCAATTTCTAAGTGTCGGTGCACTTCACGGTTTGTGGCTTGCATGTATGCGCGTTTGTTGTGTGTGTTTGCTGTGGTGTTACTTGCACCACTACAAAGGGTGAAGGTAACACGGCTCGAAACAGTAACCAGAACCTTTCCCGCGCCTGTATTCCGCTGTTCTGACGGAAAGTTGATTGCACTGTCACGCACACGTTCGTCCTGCGCTCGGCTTCCTACTCGGTGCTGGTGCCGTCACGTCACATTTCGGTTTGGCTAGCGCCTTCAGATCGGAGCAGCAACGGAGGCTTCAGTAGCGCTGCTGGTACTCGTGATGCCAGCGGTTGAAGTCGATATGGAACACGATGATGGATCCAGTCGCCAAACCGGCCAGCAAATACCTGTGCGGGGAGTAGAGCGCAATGGTTACTATTTGGGTAACGATAACATGTAGAAAAACTACTTACTTCTGGTCGTGCGTAAGGGCCAGCGAACGTATACCACTGTTGCAGGCCGGGAAAGCGTACAACGGTGCGAGGTTGAACGTTCGCCACACCTCCACGATGCCCTTGTTACCGGCGGTCATTAAATATTCGCCATCCCGAGACAGCAGCATGCACTGGTAAGCACGATAACGAGAGATAGAGAGAGAAACAGTAAGCTACAGTTTGCAACCAAAATCCTGTCGCGAAGGCAGAAAATCTACCTGCAGATTATCGTTGTGCGACTCGTAGCGCAGCAGCTTTCCGTTGATCGTGTACGCGGCCACGCTGCCCTCGTCATAGTTGACGACGATGAAACCTTCGCGCGAGAGCGTTATGTTTTCCGGCGAGATGAAATCCTTCGGCGCCTCCAGCGACCGCAACAAATCACCGAACGTCGTGTGGACTAGTACCGGGCCGTCTGGAACAAATAAAATTAAAAAAAAAAGATGCCAATCAGAAAAAGTTTACTGGACAAAGGGAATGAGAATGAAAGGGTTTTGTGGCAAACATACTTATCGAACCGGAAACAACCAGACCGAGCTCGGCACTGATCACCACCGATGTGACGGCCGTCTCGTGTCCTGTCAGCGTAGCGCGAGGTGTTGGTATCTGGAAAAATAGTTGATATTAAAAAACAGGCGATCGAAACAGTACAATACGAAGATGAACTACCAGTTGGTCAAGTAAGTCAAGTATGTTCAAGTATGTATCGAGACAAACATTGATGACAACGTGGTCTTACACCAGGTGATGCCTTAGAGACAAAAACGACTTGGAATTGGAGGCAAAATCGCTCAGCTCCCATGCTGGAGTCTTACCTCGCCCTCGCCAACAATCGACTGCGTGCGGGCATTCCAGTGCCACAGCAGTATGGTGCAGTCGGCCGACCCGGACGCAATATAGCAGTCGGACGTGATGTTACACTCCGACCGCGACAGGCAGGTCACCACGCCAAAGTGACCGAAGATGATCTGCACGATCTTGGCCGTCTCGGTAGAGAACACGCGGAAGCTGTTGTCCCAGAAGCCGCACGCGATCAGGAATCGGCTGTCCACGGTGGTGACGTAGCAGTTCGACTTGATCTGCAGCTTCTGGCTAAAGTTGTCGCCCAGGTGGCGACGATTCTGCTGGTTGCTGTTGTTGTGTCCATTAATTTGTGCTGCAGAGAAAGGAGAAACGCCCGAAACGATAGGTTAATGATGCCACCAGATTGTGTTGCTAGTTTACAAGAATACATACACAGCAGCGGATCCATCGTGAGCGGCAAGTTCGCGTTCAGGTTTTGCGTCGACTCGGCGTAGCTCGGGCTCTGGATGCTGGCGGTGTACTGGCAGTTCCAGCGATTGACCGCAAACTGGTGCCCCGCAGTCACGGTGACGACCGACGGCAGCGGCAGCTGCGGGTACGTGTTCGCCGAGATGTGTATGATCGGCGAGTTGAGGTGGAACTTGAGCGACATGCACACATCGTCCGGCATCGTGTTGAACATCATCGGCGACAGGTGCATGGCGGACGACCGGGGCGGATGCGGTTCCATCAGCAGCAGGCTGGGCGTTTGACCGAAGTTGCGGATCTGATTCTCGATCGCGTCCCGCGTCACCGGATCGCCGATCGTGTCCAGATCAACGCTGCCCTCGTACGTGAGGTAGTAGAACACGTTCGTCGCCCGCATCGCTTCCGGGCCGCGCTGCTTGTAGCCGAAGATGAGGTCGATCCACTGGTGCAGCTGGCAGGAGACGAACTCCGACTCGAGCGCCATCCGGTTGATGCGCACAAACTCCTCGGGCGTTTTCGCCCACGGCGGCAGCTCGACGTCCCCGACCGTACTGCCGTCGTCCCGCTGCCCGAGCCGGTAGTCGGACGCGTTGTAGAACATCTCCGGCAGGAAGTACCACTCCGGGATGAGCTCCTTCACGTCGGACGTGTCGCGCTGGCAGTTCTTCCACGACAGCGCGACGGACGAGAACAGCCGATCGGGATGGTCAAACTTGCCGCCCTGCAGCGCCAGGAACATCGTCGTGAACGGCTCGATGCGGATCAGCCAGTTCAGCACGAAGGCGGCGGTCGAGTAGTGCGTGCCGTAGTGGAACGGCGGTATGCCGGGTGTGTCCCACGTTTCGTACCGCTCCTCGAAGTACTCGCGCCGACTCGGATTGAGCGCACCGATCGGTTTGGAAAGGTCGCGATAGTTCGACGGCTGGCTGAGGTCGAGCTCGCGCGACTCGTAGTTGGTGATGACCCACGGGAACACCGGGTACTGGTTGAGATCGTTGTACGTGCGGCCCGCGATCGTGTTCAGGAACATCAGATACTCAAAGTTGGAGATCTCGCGCCGCTGCCACTTCTGCGTCATGTTCGAGTTGCGCATCAGCTGCCGGGGCGACATCATCGACGCGCGGCGCGTTTGCGGGATGCCGTACTTGATGCCGACGCCCACCCGCGGCAGCGCCTTGATCACCTTCTTCACCGTGTGCTGGTCGGGGAAGGCAAACAAGATCGAGGTGCGACTAGCAAGGAAGATCTCGAGCGCGACGTTCTGCAGCAGATAGCGACGGGAAAAGATGGCCCGTATCTCGGAGAAGTACCACTTGCCGTGCAGATGGTCGCAGTACTTCAGGACCTCCTGGTCGATCTGCTGGAACTCGCCGTTCTCCTCGTCCACCTCGAAGTACATCTCGGTGGAGGTAATTGACATGGTGCCGGGCGCCACCAGACCGGGCGCGATCAGCTTCGCCTTCGTGCTGATGTTGACCGGGCCGGTCAGGTCGAGGTCCAGCTCCCGGTCCTCGATCAGCAGCTCCGAATCGTCCAGCAGGTCCGGCTGCTGCGACCGGGGAACCGCAATCTGCGAGTAGATTTCCTCCCGCGCCACACCACCGCTACCACCGGCTAGTCGGGCACTGGTCGGGGTCGTCGTGTCCCCACCACCGACCGCTTCATCTGCGCTGGCTGCTGCGGTGCTGGCGGTGCTGGAGGTGGCCGCTGCCGCCGTTCCCCCGGTCGTACCGTTCTCGAGCGACGCCTTCAACGTCGCCTGTGGATGGCTGGAGCCGCGCGGGTTCTGCACCATGCGCTTTCGGCGCCGCGCGTCGTCCTCCCACGCGTCCAGCTTCCAGAAAATTTGCTTCTGGTAGTTCGCGTTCATGTCGCCCCACGCTCCGTGCCGGTTGCCCATGATGTTGCGCACCTTCTCCAGCAGCCGGCTCGCGATCACGTTGTCCCGGCGGCGGGCCGCCGTGATCAGATGGTCGCACATGCGCTCCTCTTCCCTCCGCTCGAGCAGCGTTTGGGCGCACTGGGATTCAAAGTCAGCATGCTTTAGCACGTCGTCCGCCCGCATGCGGTTCAGTATGAACTCGGCCTCGTTCGCGACCCGCACGATGTGGTCCTTCATTGCGTGCGACAGCAGCCGGCCCTCGTTGATCAGCTCGATGAACGCGAGGCCCGCGTGCTTCTGCAGACTATTCTGCCACTCCTGCGAGCAGAGCAGCATCACCAGCTCCACCACCGAATGACTGTTCTTGAACGTCGTCAGCCCCTTGCCCTCCATCAGCAGCTCCTGGCCGTGCGAGCCGACGAGCGTTTTTGACAGGAACGGCGCAAAGTCGACCATGATTTCGCGTAACAGCGGACAGACTGGACCGAGCGCTATTTCCAGCTTTTGAGTGAGGCTGGCCTCGCGCGACGGTATTGCTAGCGGCAGCTGGCTCACAAACGGCGCCTTGAGGTTGAGATCCTCCGGCCGGCCGCGTACCGAAACCCCGGTCGGACCCACCACCTGGCCACCGTACCCGTCCGGTACGCGTACCACGGCAATGTCCGACTCGTGCTTCACGCCGCCGGTACCGACGGCCCCACCGCCCAGGTTCACGCCCGCTCCCGTGACGCCATCCATCCGGCCACTAAGCGCGCTGGGCATCGGGCCGAGGCTTCCCGCGCCCGTACCGACACCGCTACCGTTGCTGCCGGGCACACCGCTGATGCCCAACGCACCACCGTCCGTGCGCGGCGGCTTCAACTCACTCGCCCCATCGTCGTTCAGGTTCACGTCCGTCCAGCTTTCGTCGTTCGAGTTCGTCGGTTTGTTATCATCCGGCATAATTTCGCTCGACGTTTCCACTTCCTGCGGGTCGTTCTCGGTCGAGTTCAGATTCAGCGAACCGCCATCGGAGTCCACGCTCTGCACACACGAACACACACGCACACACATACGGGGGGAAGAAATGGTGCAATTAGTACGCTTGTCGAGGCGTGATTTGAGCAATTGCTTAGTCTGGTTAAACCATTGCGTATCGTTTGAGCTAAATTACAGGATTTCCCAAGTTTTTTGTGCTGCTAATATTGGTGTCTTCGTTATAAAATGACATTTTTAAAAGTGTTGTTTAAATTTTATCAAACTCTTTCACAACTAGTCTATTATCGTACCAGTGAATACAGTGACGGCTCTCTAAAGCGAATCTTGAACGGATCTAAAGCTTAGATAGATATTCATCTTAGGGAAAATTAATCACAGTGTTGGAGTATGGAGTATCGAAGCAGTAACTATGGACGTATGGGATTTGACCGCAAAATAAAATAAAAAGAACTGTTTTTCAAATAATCCTTAGAGAATTAATCTACGTAGCTAAATCGCATAGGCTACGAAGAGAATTTCCGTCTTAGAGAGACATGCATGGGCAAGAAACAGAAAAACAATCAATAAGACACGTATCGTAGACTATCAAAATGTTCTTCTGAAAGAAACATTTCATTTGAAAGAGACTACATTTTAGAATGATTTCACTCTATTTAGAGATTTTAAAGGCTATAAAAATGGATTGACCACAACTGAGGAACAGCAATTTATTACAAATTTACTAAACAACCTGTGAAAAAAAAATGATTCGTACGTACAAAGTTGAAATAGTTAAAGGTAACGGTATTGTTCACGGTTGGAGAATATTACAATTATTGAGTGAATCATGCTATACAAATTCAATTCTGGTTAAAAATCGTCATTCAAAAATTACATTTAAAAAATCAAGGAAAGTTGTTTAAAAAAATGGGAAATCCTGTGAACGGATCATTCTTGTTTTATTTATTTTATGCATAATGAGTGCTAGTTGGCAGGTGAAACAAGCTTCATGACCAGCTCTTAGGGGACCAGAAAAGCGGCGATGCACATCCTAATGCTGTTTCAGCTACAAACTTTCCACTAATTACCGGAAAATGGTTTCAGAAACAGGAGAAAGATGGAAGTTTTCGTTTGTTTTGACATATTTGCTATACACATTCAAATCGCTTGATGGACTTGCCTCGCTAGTACAACGCTTGACATGATATCGTTCTGAGTTGTGAAATTAGCACACATAATGTACGGATTAGCAAAGAATGCATTTTGTAAGCACATGCGATACAGTGTAACAAACCGAAAAACATCATTCATTGCGTACTATAGATGTTAGTACGTGCAAATTAGCACACATAAATTTATATTTTACATGGGTAAATGGGTGGGATGATAGCTTGAATCCTTTGACACACTTTAGCCAACGCGGTAATCGAATTTTGTCACAACGCGTCAGTAAAAAGTACCAAACAATTCTCGGGCATCTCCGAAAAGGTACAATTAACAAACCAAAACCACACACTAACTGCAGGACAAGCAATAAGGACAAGTAACATGGAAAGCATAACTACCACCACTACAGGGAAGGGAAGAATTTGGAGGTCGCAAACCCCAAAAACAAGCACTACATTTAGTCTTCGAAGCGAAGGGGGTAGAGGAATGAAGAAGAAATACGGAACCGGATACAGGTTTGTGCTGTGCCACAGATCATCTCGCTCGCTGTGCCGCGCTGGTTTGCCTCATTTACCTTCACCTGTCCCTGGGGCACTGCACGCTGCGCTAGCTCCGAACGTTCGTCGCTTACGGCGATGGTTGCTGTCGCGGACGGTGCTATAACTGTGGCCATGGTGCCGGTCAGACCGACCGACGAGAGCATTGGCTGCTGGTAGCAGGAATGAAGGTGCGGTTCGCCTGTGTTAGCTGCCACAGGTAGCCCTGGATGATCGGTCGGATGAAGTTGTTTCACCGTCGACGTACGCCTCGAGTTGCTAGCGGAAGTTACGGCCTTACCGAATGGGAATCGGCACACATACACGTATAGTTTAAATAGTTTAATGGGTAGAGAGCGATGGTTATCAGAGAGGAAATAGAGTAATAGGGAGTATGAGGATTTTGAAGTTGTTTGGGTGTTTAATATAGCATCCAATTAGGAAGAGATAGAAGGTAAATGAGCAAGGAGTAAAAAAGTTAATTATAAGTAAACTATTAGGGACGTATTAAAAGGAAATAAAGGGGGGGGGGTAGGATGTGAGGACCATGGTTTGATCATTAGAACAACAATCCAGTTAATATTACTATAAGCATGCAACGCAGGAAGTATTGTAACATTTAGCGTATTTAGAACTCATGCACAGTTCAACACTAGCAAAAAATAAAGGTACACTAGAAACTCAAAAAGTTTCCAAATCATAGCGAACGTTTCAGAAATATATGCAATTAACAAGTAACCTCAACAAGAGTTTAACCATTAAGCGATTATGACCATACGTTGCACTGCTGGATAGCTTTCATTGTGCAATTTTACTCGTAATTTTCCAAAGTTAGTATCAACAATGCTAAAACGCGCGTCAAAATACGACGAGTTTTGCAAAAGTTGTTGAATCAATCAGATCAATTGTGCGAAAAAAAAACAAAACGGTGTTCAAACTCGACAGTTTGCGGGTTTCTCGCTTGTCTTTTACGATCGGGACATTCGAAGCGTTCGATTATCTTTCAACACTTCTTACCAAAAACTCACCTTTATCGACAGTGGACCACTGGAGTGTGAATCGTTGTCCGCTATAACGGAGGAGTTGTTCTCGTCGACTACTATCACCTCGTAATCACCTTCTTGCATGGATTGAGTTCCTATACGGGGGAGGAAATAGAAGAAAAAAGTTTAGTTTTGGCTTCGGTGACGAAACCGTCATACGCAAGAGTAGGAAGCATTTCCTTCTTTCTCTATTAGGTAATGTTTTTGTGTTTGTGTTTACCGCTCTTACGACGGATAAACAGGAACTAAATTTACACAAAACACAACAAAATCATTGAAACCATGTAAACACGGCCGACAAAATACAATCCAAAAAATAAAGAATCGAACAGAACAAAAATGACCGCATCGTAAAGAAGGAAATTAAAAACTATGGTAAAAAAAAAACAATTCAATAATAAAACAAATCAAGTCAACAAGAATGCACAAAACGAAAAGGATAATGCAAATAGAAACGGCAAACCTAGAACTAGTAAACAAAAAAAAGACAAAACTTGCAACCCAAAGGTAGAACAAATAAACAAATCAGCGGCAAACAATTGGCAAAATAATGCAAACGAAAGCAACGAAAAGGAAAGAAAACAACATAGACGAACCAAAAAGGCAAACGAATGCTAATCGGGTGTGTGTTTAGGTACAGAGTGATGCGCGCGTGTACAATGTGTGCGTGCCTCAAATTGTGTAAATGTTCCCCGTTGCATCGATCGTATCGGAAGGTCGAACGATTACACAGTAATTTTCCGGTAAAAAATTACTGTATTTCCGAAGAAACATACGACGGGGGGAAGATTTGCGTGTGCATGTATGTGTGTGTTGGGACTAAAAAAAAAAGACGGTGATCAAAGTGACAGTGTGTGAGCGACAAGAAAGAGTGTGTCGTGCCTTTCGATAGCTTGCCACCGTGACCAACGCCGACACCATTGTGCAGACCGGTAGTGACAGTGGTTCCAGCAGTCCGTCCGACAGCGCGCAGCCCAACGACCGGTGCGCCACCTGCACCGTACGAGCCGACCCCTCCCGTATTAACTAGCGCCGTAAGAGAGTTGTTGTTGAGTCCGTGCTGCTGCTGGGTGTAGTGCTGGGGCTGCTGCAGATGGCCACCGGCGATGGCGGCAGCAGAGGCGGCGGCGGCAGCAGCAGCCGGTGAGTAGCAGTTGAGCATTTCGCTGGTGAAGATACAATTGCCTGGCCCGGTACCGAAGCCCTGTCCGTTGTTGTTGTTGTTGTTCAGTGTGTTGTTGGTTGTCGTGTTCGTGGCAGTTGCTGCATGGCCGTAGTACAGTGGCAAGCTGCTCCCGTTCACGCTGGCCCCGGCAACGTCCTTGTGGTTTATGCTACCCCCTGAAGTGTTGTTGTTGATAAGGTTGCTATTGTTGTTGTTGTTATTGTTGTTGTTGTTGTTGTTGCTGTTAAGCAGGCTGCCACATCCGCCGGCGGACGAGGAGCCGGACGACGATGAGATGGTTTGCGACGAGGAGGAGGTGATGGTGTTGCTGCTGCCGTGCACGATCGTCGGCTGGTGGTTCGGATGGGATCCGGGTAGGAACTGTGGGTACACGTGGTGCGACCATTGCGGAAACAGTGGCCTATTGCTTGACTCTGTTGTATTGATTTTTTTTATTTTGGTTGGTTTTAGTCGACAGAGTTCAATTTCAGTTCAGTTGGAATCGCAGGGGTGGGAGGATGTAGGTATAGTAAGTGTTAGTATAGTAGCAGCATTTAGTAGTTGAAGCGTAGCAGGTTTTGAATCGAGCAAAAAAGTTGCACATTTAAGATGGCGTGAGCGTTAAATGGGGCAGGATAAGTACAAAGATAGTACGCAGTATTCGCAACACACATAGTTGAATTGAGCAAATTAATTGGTTGGATGACGTTTCGTTTGGTCATTGGTGCGTAATGCAGACCAAACCGAGGTTTTGTTTTTATTTTCAAAGCAGCATCAAAGAGATAAAAAGAGAAGAGACAGAAAGAAAACACAATGGGGAGAGAGAACATTTTCTTGATTTAGGTTGGCATGTAAACAAAGCTGAAAAATCGAGTTGGTCGAGTAGCAGCTATTGAATCGATATTGATTTTTGGCTAACGGCAGAATAAAAATAACAAAAATAATATACTATAAAACCCATAAATGTTATCGCTAAAGCTATGTGTCCAAGCAAAACTGGCGGGGGCAGTATTTTCGATTTGGATATATTTTGAGCGAGGTTAGTGAATGTTACTACTTAATGAAATTTACGATGATATTTGTACAACAAATACATTTTTTTCTTTTGTAAAAAAGCCAAAGTATTTTTTATGTGATAATTTATGTGTGAAATCAGTACACGCAACTGCACCAACAAACTGTACATAGCCCTAAGAAAGATACTTAGACGTTGTAAATACTATAAAATTTGCAAAAGCTAACATAAACTTGCTCAATTCTGTTCTCAAGGTGTTAAAATTATTGATTTTCATCACTTTTAGTTTGTTTATAATCAATCACACTTCCCTAGGGGTCCAATTACTTATAAATAGTTTCTAGTTAATTGACTTAATAGGTCAACTAAAAACTAGTTGTTTGCTAATTACTTTCAAGTATGTTTTATTTTAATCCGATAGCCAGTTACTAGAAGCTGGAACTCATGGAAAGCTTTTGACTAGTAATTAACTACCATCCATCGAATTTCAAATTTCCCATCTCTTATTGTTACCCTCCGTGTAATAAGCACCAAGGGGCGGTCTCGTGGTACAGTGGTCAACACCTACGACCTAATAATGAGGGTTCAATGTCTGCATGGATCTAATCCAGACAACCTTTATTCGAATTTTCGAAAAATAATCTTGGTGACAAGGCATTAGTTGATTCATCACGTAAAAAAGCTTTTTGTATAAACAAATCTCATCAGAGCTCTAAGAAGAAGGCGAAACTAAACAGCTAAGAAGCACATACTGATCTGGAAGTGCTTTCAAACCGTATTACTACCAACGAATGTCATATCATAAAAAAAGTACAGCACTCTTCGCTGCTGAACGAAAGCCACCCAAAACAACAATAACAACAACGAAAAAGAGATTCTTGATAAGAACGCAAAAGAAAAGAAAACGAACCAAAGACCAAAAGGACCGAAAACGAAAGTTCCTGGAGGGGGTGGGCGAAGGTTTGTACGACGCACTGTGTGTACCTACCCTGTGTTGGCGTCGAGCGATGGATGACCGGCGAGGAGTTGCGGTGTATCTGCAGCTCGACCGGCGGTTCCAGGATGTCCCGATACTTCGACACCATCAGCACCGAGATGAAGTACACGATGGCGAGGGACAGGAACTGTGCCTGCTTCGTTTCCTCCTGAAAGAGTCGTTTCTTGAGATTATAATTAGTTGCACCTTGACGCATCGGCAGGCCAGCCCGAAGCATGGGCCATAACGGGGGTGGAGGGAAGTGTGTTGATGGAAGGGATCTAGGATGGGATTTGCACAGAAAGCGAACGCACACCTGGTTGTCACACTTACCACATCGCGGTATATGACCGCCCGCAGCCGATTGATGTCCATGTCCTGGAGCAGCTTTTCCGGATCCTTGACGGGGCTCATCGGCCCGGACAGCGACTCGATGATCGTCTTGGACGTTGACTGGGCACCGCGTATCAGCGCCTGCAAATGCACCCCGCCCGGAATGTCCTTCAGCGACATGCCGTTGTAAAGGCCGCGCGTACGCTCCTTGCACTCGAGACAGTTGCGAACCGCGCAGGTGCACACCAACCGCAAACACTGGCGTAGTATGCCGCCGGACGACATGTTCTTCTCCGCCTCGAGCTCGCTGAAGTTGAGCGAGCTGGCAAAGATCAGCACGTCCGCCATGTTGACCAGCCGCTGCAGGAACGAGACGGCCACGTCGAGCGGCATGCCCTGCGTCGGCTCGAGCACGTCCAGTTCGGAGTTGGGCGAGGTGGCACTGGCCAGCAGTGGCAGCAGCCCACCGCACGCAATGATCAAATTGTCCGCCAGCTGCGAGATCAGATGTACCGTGTTGACCACGAAGATGGCATTCTCCGCCGAGTTGACAAAGTCGAGGACGCTCTTGGTCGAGTGGCTGCGCCACACCTGGATGTCGGTTTCGAGCGAGAAGAGCACGTCGGAGAGCAGACGCTGATGGATGTAGGACCATTTAAACTCCGGGATGCGGAACGGGGGCCGGGTCGGGCCGGGCGAAAACATGGGTCGTGTCGATGATGACTTGGAACGCTTGGCACCACCACCGCCAGCGGTACTACTGCCACCTTCGTAGCTCATCGGTTGCACCGGTGGCGTTTGTGAGGCCGTTGTCGGTTGCTGCTGCAGCGGCTGGGCGGCTTGTTTCGGGTGCGATTGTGCATCGAGATACTGTTGTGTATTGGTGGACACGCTAACGGCACGCTTGGATCCGGCACTGATCGTACTATTGCTGTTCGGTTTGCCACTATCCGCCGTACCGGCAGCGGCTCCGTCACTGGCAGTGTCTACGCTGACAGCACCACCAGCACGCTCATCGGAAGCATCGAGCGGTTCCTCCGTCTCGGCCACCAATACCTCCCCATCATCGTCCTCTTCTTCCTCTTCCTCTTCCTCTTCTTCATCCTCCTCTTCTTCCACTTCTTCTTCGTCCTCCTCGATCAAACTCTTGCCACCGGCGCGCTGCTTCTCACTGATTGCCATACCCTCCATCGCATCTGACACCACGGAAATGCGCTGATGCTCCTCGCCCTCGTGAGCATGGTGATGATGATGGTGATGGTGATGATGATGGTGAGGATGGTGACGATGGTGATGGTGGTGGCGCTGCACATCAGTAGCACTGCCATCCTGCTGTTGCTCGCCGACCACTGCAGTGCTTGCGCCTTTCTCCGCCTTCTCGACCGCATCCGTTATGATCGATTCCACGACCTCCTGCATCTCGGCAGCAAGTGCCGTCGCACCGTCACCCTCCTCCTGCTCCGATGCAGGGAAGCACCGATCAAGGAGCTCCTCCACGATGCTGTCCACTGCGGCAGCCACCTTCCGTGCGTCCGGTTCGCCCTGCAGCACCGGCGACGCTGGCACGGTCGCTCTATCATTTGACCTATCACTGACGCACACAACTGACGGCGAGCTGCTGACGGTGGACGGTTCCGACGTGCCGACCGGCTCAACACTGCCGCGGGTCGATTCGTCGCCACACTGCTGGTTGCTGTCGGCGCCAGCATCCATATCGCCTCCTTCCCCTTCGACCGGTTTGAGCGAGTTCTGGTTCATCTTTACGACCTCGTTCACCGCCAGCTCGATCTCCTCGTCTTTGATCACTGGCGAGGAGGTCGGTTCGGCCGGTGCCTCTGTGGTCTCACCGTGCTGCTGCTGCTGCTGCTCCACCAGCATATTGGCCGACTTGTCGATGATTTCATCGACGATCGTTTTCACCACATGCTCGGTGGTGGTGGTGTTGGTATTGGTGGCTGACGTTTGGCTGCCGGCGGCCGGTTCGCTGCCAGGCGCCTGTTGCTGCCCACTACTGAACGCTCGCTGCTCATCTCCTTCCTCCTCATCCTGCTCTTCATCCTCTTCCTCTTCCTCCACTTCTTCCTCTTCCTCATCCACCCCATCGACGTCGTCGTTCTCTTCCTCCTCTTCACCGTCCATCCCATCCTGCGGGTCATCCGCCAGGCAAGTTTCGTCCTCCTCGAGCAGGTCCGGTTCGCCTCCCCGCACGTAACCATTACTGCCCGCCGGCGCGTCCTGAAACGCGATCGCCTGCTGCTGCTTCACCATCACGCTCGTGTCGATCATCGTTTCGCCCGTTTCCGGCTCGCAAACGCACCCGGGCGCCACCGCCGTCCCTGGCGGTACCGCCATCTGCTTCACGCACTTGCCGTGCATGTCCAGCTCGCCCTCTTTGCCGGTGCCGGCACCGGTGCTCCCGTTCGCACCGTGCTCCCAGCCGCTGATTGTGCTGATCGGCCGCTGCTGGCGCAGCGCCGGATCGGTAATGTTGTCCGTCCGGTGCTTCTCATAGTGCTCGTACATTTGCGCGAACTGCAGCTTAAATTCCTCGTACGACACCTTCGAGTGTACGATCGCGAGCGTGTCCACCCAGACGCGCCACCCGCCGTACTCGTACTTGATCGCGTGATGGAGCAGCATGCGGAACAGCGAGTAGACCATGTCGGACAGCTTCTGCTCCTCCGAGTTCTTCGGATGGATGTACGCCATCGCGATCAGCCACTCCTGCCAGACGCTCATCTGCAGCACGGTGCGCCGGTTTTCGCGATTGTTGTTGCACAGCAGCGTCATGTCGGAGAGGAACAGCTTCTTCACCTCGATCAGCTGCTCCGACTGCTTCGACTGGCGGATTAGCGTGGCCACCACCTTCAAGATCATCGGGTTTTCCAGCCGGTAGTGGCTTTCCGGTTCGGGATGCTTGGCATACAGTATCTGCTGCGAGATGTGCTCGGTCATAATCTCGTACAGCACGTTGTACGTCGGCAGCGAGACGGACTCCTCGTACAGCAGCAGCCGTTCGGCCAGCAACGTATACAGATTGTGCGGTGACATCACATCGTACTTGCGCCTGTCGATTCGGGGGGAGGGAAAAAGAAGTAACAAAAACCACAAAATACGCATTAAGACGCAACTCTGGCTGTCAGCAATGTTACGAAACTTACTTGTGCGTGCTACGCGACAGGAAAAAGCCCAGCAGCTTGAGTGCCTGCAAGCGTATCAGCTGACTTTCGGCGGCGAGCAGCTTAAAGATGGTGCGCACGCCATGCTTCACGTCGAATGCCGGCACCATCGAGCTCGGATGCTCGGACATAAGCGAGATCAGCATCTGCAGCACGTCGTGCAGGTTCTCGTCCTCGTGCATCGTCATCAGATAGTTAAGGATGCTCTGCAGCTCATCGTCCTTCGCGCCGTTGCCGATCATGATTAGCTGCTTCAGGAACAGCAGGATATACGCACGAATCGCAAGGATGTCCTTTTGGGCCGGCCGGGGCCCATCGAGACCCTTCGGCGTGATGCCGCTCTTGGCGCGCGGGTTCACCACCCAGTAGTAGAACTTGAGCGTGTGCACCGTCTGCAAGACGGTGCTGACGCGCCGCACATTGCTGTAGATCTGCGTGTCGCTGAGGAACTCCGTCGCCAGGTACGCGTACAGGCGGGCCTGTACCGTCGCGGGCGTGTAGATCCACAGTGACGGATTGAAGAGCACGTGATCTAGCAGCTGCCAGGTTAGGAAAGAGAAACAGAAGAGCTTCACTTTAACTTTGAATTTCGTCTGCCCTGCCACAAGCCGATTCAATTTAGGCATGCAGCAAGAGAGTTAAGTTACGCAACATCAACGTACGAAACGGTACAAAATATAATGCAATTGAAAATCAAAAACAATATACAGAACATTCCCTCTAACTAATTCAACGCATCACAACCAAAGCACGGCGAGAGATTAAAAAAAAAACGAAACAATTACATTTCAACTACCAAAACATATGAAGTTAATAATTTCAAGACTAAAGGTTGTATTCAACCCTCAACAATCACAAAAAAAGATACATAAATAAGAACAATCCAAAATGGAACATGTTTGTTTGAACATTTGGCAGTGTATAAGAAATATACACTTTCACAAACAAAATAAACAACAAAACAATGATAAGGATGCAAAAAGTTGATCAACATAAGAAGGACATGCAAGTTAAACGGAATCAGGAGCTTGTTTTGTATAGAATGCAAAACCAAATGTCTTTTTTTTTTAATTTGATGATTTTTTTATCTTTTACTACATCAAAAAAGTTTATTTTTATTTTAGATATACAGGCTTATTCTATTCTGAACTCGATTCGATTCGAGTCGAGAAAATGAACTCCAAAGTGAACTTTTCCATACAAATGAACACACAAAAATCATCAACTCGACGTCGAGACGACTCGATTATAAGAATAGAATAGCGCTGATAGTTTGTGTTATTGATTATTTTAGTTCGAGTACTGATTCCAACGTTGCTGTGACAATTAAGAACGAGTTAGTTTTAGTATGCCATACAACAACAAAAAATACATCCATAAACACGATGGAAGTTAAAAACCAAAAACCTAAAGCAAATACAAAAACTGCTAACAATTAGACATGGATAGTAGATAACGATCAGTATGAATCATGCAGAATTGAAAACGATTCATTGCACGGATATGAACTGCAAATGTTCGACACGCGGCTGGCTAAACGCTATATCCAGCCTCGCTTCTTCTCATCGCCAACGCACTATTCACGTTTTGGCTTGCTTAAAAAGCGTCAATCGCGAACATTGAGAAAATCTAAAACATAAATGTTATTGCCGCCACAGAGACAGTTATGCTTCCTTCCGGGGTTTTTGTTTGTTTGTTTGTTTTGTTTGGTCCTTCGTTGTGTGTGCGTTGTGTTTTCGTTGGCCAGGGCGGCATCGCTTCCGCTCCTTGCGCCACGTTTGCAGCCGAGCTCGTACCAGTTGCCGGCAACGGAAGCTGGGCCAGACGTACCTGTTTGAGCAAGAGATCCGAGTTGGCGGACAGGCAGGTCACCAGATACTTGGTAAGACTCAGGAACGATCCCAGCACGTCTAGCGAGAGGTGATCGCGGGAGGAACGCTGAAGCATGAAGGATATCACCAGGAAACCACGATTCTGTAGAAGTGAAAGAACAAACAGTAAAGGTGATTTCAGCGCTGGACGTGCAAGCTCCCGTGCGCTTACCTGTATCATGTGCTGCTGTACCGTTTGTGAACTTTCGACGAGTTCGCAAATGAATCCAAGCAATTTGGCACTAAGTAAAGAAAGGTAAAATGAAATACTTAAATAGTTTTCAAAAACAACACAGAATTCCCATTCCTACCATAGCGTTGGATCCTTTCGCACATCTGTGCCTTCGTAAGGCATATCAAGCTGGGAAAAGAGAGGAAACAGCACCTGTATACCGCCGATGGAATTCAGCGTACAGTGGATGGAATGAGTCACGACAGCCTTTACGTCCTAGAGAAAACAAAACAACAACAACAAAACCGACCCGAAAAATAAATCAAAACGATTAAGTGATGCATGGCACAATCCATGAAAGGGTATGTTAGCAATGGGCTGTGATGTAACCCCAGTTACGCAATGCTTACCTGCAGCATTAGCGAGTGCGGTGTGTGCACGAAGTACGACAGATTGCCCTTGGGAGCCGACTGTAAGCACAGCTGACCGTCGGTAGCGACCGGATTGTACATGAAGACGATAGCGCTGGACAGTTTGCCATCGTACAGTACCTAGGGTGTGGGTATTATTTTAAAATACAACCGGCGATCGACCGTTATAAATGACGAGGGGGGGGGGAGAGAGAAAAAGCAGAGTATAAAAATGTTGAATATGGCGGCAGGATACAAAATAATCCGAAAGGAAATGCGCACTTCTGTATGGTGAACGCTAGAGTTCGCTCTCGGCACCGCTCACAGGTTGGAGGATGGAGTTTTGAAGCGAAAAGCGACGGGCAAAACCGAAAGTACTAACTAGTAGGTGGATTGGTCTTAAAACTGAACAAAAAAGGATCTTTTGCTGATCGGGGAAAGACGCGATACAGCACTGGGAAAGGTAAATACAAAATGAAAACGAAAAGCAAGAAATTCATGCATTCCAAAGCTACATATTTCTAACTTGATTTTTCCCTTTTTTTGGTTGGCTTGACACATACACGCGCGCGCGTGAGAAAGTAGGCAGTGAGGCATCCAAAATGAAAATGCGGGTTCGGAAAACGCCACGATTTGCGATAAATTTCTCTTCATGAGACTCGGGATGTTTCATGTGTTGACGTGTAAGTATTTTTTTAACTGAGAATCACTACAGTTAGCGAAACTCCAGTTAATCTACTGTACCATACACCGTTTCCCTGGTATAAATAATTGACATGGCTTACTGTTCGATTGACTACCAAAATCTACAGGAATATTTACTAAGGTAGGTGGGTTATCGAGGGGTGGGAGGGGTTGGGTTGGAAAACAGAATTGACAATATACGGAACATAAAAAACAATAAAAGCATGCTTACGGATACTAAATCAAACGGTTCGCCACCGGAGCCCGGGGCGGCGGAAGCAAGCGCAACACCGGGACTGGCCAAGGCCACGGTCGTGGATGAGGAAAACGAGGATGGGTGGTGGTCGGCAGCGGCGGCACTAGTAGCAGCAGCGGCGGCAGCAGCAGTGCTACCACTCACGAGCGTTCTATGGATAGTGGACTCGGTCGGAGCCAGTGGCGTTGGGGAAAGCGACGATAGGATGGCTTTCGCCTCACTCACCCGCTTGTGGTTGTCCGGCAGGTTCAGATAGCACTCGTTGTCAAAGCGGAACTGGGACTGCGGAATGGTGAAAGCGACGATGAGTAAGCCATTGTTATCTGTGAACGTCGAGGGTGGAGCTGTTGGGAGAATGGAATTCCTTACCTTGTAGCCAGGGCCGAGCCGATGCATTGCACAGATCTGCTGCGTGGTTAGTGCCTCCGAGAAGAGATAGATGGCGGCCATCTGTCCGCAGAACACGCGCTCCTCGTCCAGCTCCGGCGTGGCGCCAACGTAACACTTGTCGAACGGCTGTGTTGACAGTGAATGGTGAATTTGGTTAGCGAAACTAGTTCGATGCAACTGCTGTCGCGATCCTCAGTACTCACATCGTTCGTCGACACTAGCCAGGCCATTTCCGTGCTTGACGCTAGCTGCCCATTCACCAGGCACTTGATCTCACTCTTCGTCCACCGGTTGTAGATATATACAATGGCAATCATGTACCACTTGCGCGGCTGAAACTCGTACTTGACGCAGTGCTGGAAACCCTTACCCTTCACCTTCATGGACGTTAGCACCAGGCAGTTGCCCACAAAGTGTGCCGTGTAACCGACACCCTTGGACGTTTTAAAACTGTTTCGTTAGCGCAAGAAAGAAAAGAGATCGTGAGCTTGGCGAAGAAAGGGTTACGATGTGAAAACCAACGACAGGACGCGACTAGAACGTACCAGTATAGGTAGGGCTTTTCACGCTCTATGTTAACCGAGTTGATCGGATCCAGCCGAAACCAGGTGCTAAAAGTGAATCCGTTCTCGTACGGCCATTTCGCCAACGGTGGCAGCACGATTGCCTACGCAAGAGACGCAAAAGACAGAGATGAGTGCGTGATACGAACTGCAGCCGTTCGGAAACCACGCGTTACGTACCGAACCCTTACGGCCTGGGAAGCTGAAAAACACGTCAGGTCCGTTCCGGTGCGGCATCTGCTTCAGCACGTTCAGCAGCTTGGCCGAATGGCGGGGCCATTTCCCGTTCACCGCCTTCATTGCGCCGAACAGCAGCTTCAGCTCCTTCACCGTAATACTGTAACTGGCGAGCACACCAAGCATCTCGATGAGCAAATCTAGCGATGCAATGGGAGAAAGGAGAGTTAGGTGGTTTAAGTGGCGGCTCAGGGGACTCGGCGATTCCGACATACCGGCCACGATGGGTTCGGCCTGCTGCAACCGTGCCAGCACATGCTCGATCAGGCCGATCTCGGTGCACGCCTGCAGGTTGCGGACGCTCTTCTTCAGGATCGCGATGAACACGCTCCACACCTCGGCCTGCAGGTTGGCCGGACAGTGATCCAGCAGCTCGAGCATGTGTTTCACGTTCTGCGCGTCCTGCACGACGAAGTTGAGCTCCATGTCGAATTCGCCACCGACCAGCTGAGTACGGGGAAAATGGTAAAGCGGGGGATTAGTGATTCTTGTAGCTAACAATTCGTTTTCGCGGGAGCAACATCGCTCCAACTTTCACATCAGAACGCACAGTACAGCCCGCGCGACAGTGGCAGGAGCTGAAAGTGAACGTTATCAGAGTTTGCCGGTGCGTTTACGTTGCTCTCGATCAAAGTTTATCGACGGACAGAGAGAGGTAGACAGAGATAGAGAAACCGAGTGAATGTGTTTACTGCCAATAATGGTATAACTTATCACGTTGCTCAATCGGCGTTGCAATTCATTAAGGCATTTCATTGCAAATTTGGAATTTGTTTTGTAGCAAACGGTTATTTACTTCCGTTGATAATTTACCTAACATTTTGGAGCTTTACTGTTTTCTACTGTACTCTGTTTTCAAAGGAAAGGTGAAAATTAAGCATACTGCAAAGGGGAATTGTCGGCGCGCAAACACCAGATAGATGAAAGTTGGTGCCGTGTTGGGCTTACTACCAGTGCTCGAAGACGTCGTGCGTCTTGGGATTCGAGATAAGAGTGCCAACTACCGATAAAAGTGGCACGATAAGGCTCCTACCCTCTCTTTCTCTCTCTCTCTCTCTCTCTAGAAGGTGCACCATAAGAGGGGGACCAGAATCGACACTTGAAGGTTTCCATCCGCGGTGCGGCGAATCATCAATCTGCTACTAGGCGTTGGAAATCAGAGCGCTCGAAAGCTATTACTTTGTCTGATAAAGCTGTTTCTGATAGTAGCAGCAGACCATCGAGCATCGTGTAGGGATGTGGGAATGAAGTTGAGGATCTACTCCCAACTATCTGCTAACAAATGCTGCTACTACTTTCATTTCATCCCCAGGGCAAATCTTTTCGCCCATGAAAATTTGTTTGTTTGTTTATAGTTTTTTTTTGGTTTAAATTTTCCGTGAGCAAGTGCAAAAAAAAAAACTCTAATTCGTTATCATGCCTGTGCTAATTGTTTCATTGATTTAATTTAGCTCCACGGTACACCTTTCCTGGTCGGTTTTTGACATCAATCCGATGTGTTCGGACGACAAAGCTGCTCGACACCCTACGAGTACGGCCGTGACGACACTGCTCGTTAGCACCATCCATCGCTCGTGTTAATTTAGCTAACCTGAAATGTTGTTTCGGTAACGGATCATCTTCCACAGACAGCCTGTGACGTTAGAGCTTAGATTCGAACAAAACCTTGCAATTCTCCGACAATTCAGCCGGAAGCTTTACTTCGCGCCCTCTTACCAGATGCAGCACCGTGTTGACCACCTCCCGGTTCGACACCTGCCCCACCTCGATCAGCCCGATCAGGACGGCGAACTTGAGGTTGTCCGTCATCGACATTTTCACCACTTCCTCGGGTCGCTTGATGTCACACAGCGGCGGTCTCGTAAGATCTGCCATGGTGTGTGGCGTACTCTAAAATGAGGAGAAACAATAGATGGATTAGGAAAAACAAACGAACATGCAAACGTTATTGTGATAATGCTGTTGCTGAGTATGCCGAGGAACAGGAGCAAAATGACTAGAACAAGGGAGGTTGCACCTTCCACATTAATGGTATAAATACACGTAAATTCCGGCTGACACATGTATGCTCGGGCGCCGATGATCGATGGGTTATGGGTGTTTTTATTCATGTGCGCCTGTTGTATCTGTGTGTGTGTTTTTGTGTGTCTAGAGCGAATAGCGAAAGATAGCGCGAGTTGTTTGCGTAGAACAGTACTCCATGTCTTGCTCGCGCTCTGCTCTCTACTGTGCTCAGCTGCTTCCACGTAGGGCGCTGCACCTGCAGCTTTTGTACGAGATTTTTTTTTTCGCAAGTGTGATGTCGCGGTTCGCGACAGCGTAGATATACGTCTGTGCAACATATATCGGTACAACACGACAAATGATAAAGCAAACATCATAAACACAAATACACACACACACACATACAATGGCCGCATGATAGAATTCAACCCCATAAAGTATCGCTCCACTTCCACTTCGCATCCCTTTCCTCATCACCACCACCACTCACTGTTAAGGGGGAAGAGGGTAGCAATCGAACACACAAACACAGTGCACCGACGGAAACATGCAACCGCACTGTGTTTTGTGTGATTGTGTGTGTGTGTGTGCGCGCGCGGATGTATGTTGAACAACCCCTTACGTCACCACGTCAGCCGAAAGGATTTTTGCGTGTCTGTATTTGTGTATGTATGTGTGTGTGTTTTTTGAATGCTTTTGAAAAACGGTTGGTTGTTGATCGATGATGTTGATTGAAGCGTTGAGGGTGCGTGTGGGCGACCGGTGGTTTCGGTACGCACTAGTCCTGTCCCCTGCCTTCGGGACACTCCAACGGGCGCTGGGGTGGCTGATTGTGACACCCAAGCGAGAGGGATGCGCATGTGTCTTTGCTTGTATGTATGTGCGTGTACCGTGCCCATCGGTCCTGACCACTGGAACGGTCAGGCGCACACCGGATACCCATCCCCGAGACACGATGTGTCTGCTGAGTGGTTGATGAAGGTTTTCTTTTTGCGTTTGTATCTTGTCTTCTTTGTGACCCCATCGAAAGCCATCATTTTCCACCACTGTGCTCTAATCGTCACCTCCTCAAAAGGATACACACACACACACACACACACACACACACACACACACACATGTAAATGTACATCAATGAGTAAAACAGGTTCATTCTATGCGTGTTTTTCTCGTCTTTGGTCAGAAGTCGTACAATGGGGTTGAAATGAAGAAAGAAGGGGTTGCAAGCGGACGATGGGTTTCAAAATTTTATCTTGCACACGTGCGCTTACAAACACACACGCGCACATAATCATACACTTTAGGAGATACGCACGCCAAAAAGCACACACAAACACGTAGAAACTGAGGAACGGATGCGCGCGCGCACACACTATACACACTCATTCACACACAGCTACAGACACACAAACGCACATCATACATATACAAATTATTTTTCCCTATATTAGCCCTTTCCGACTCTCAACTGTGTGACTTTTTTACATTCTCTCTCGCTCTCTCGGTTTTTGGATTTTTTTCCGTTCTGCTTTTACTTATTCATAGTCGCACATACATACATACACACACACACACATTCACTTTAGATGACAGTTCGTGGTAGAATGTAGGTGGAAGACTTGAACGATATGAAAAAAATGGGGGAGGGCACCCACAAGGGCGGAATGTGTGCGTGCGTGTGCGTGCCTGTTGAAGATAAAAGAAAAAGGAAAGGGGGATGAGATGGGGAGCTTTAGGATGGAAATGGATCGCACAATTCTTAGCGGCCGGTGTATGCGAGATTTTACACACACACACATACACGTACACTCACACATACACCAAAAGGTACCAAAAGTCGATGACGACGATTCCGAAATACGTCCAAATCCCATTTAGATAAAGGTGCTTTGATAATAAAGCAAAAGAAAAAGGAAAGAAACGCCCCGCTCCGTCTCCCCCACTCTCTTGACTAACACAAATACACACGCGCTTCACAATGGTGGAGCAGATGGGTTGATCAAGAGAAGGGTGTGAAAACCCCCAGATGGACGGAGCTTTCGGGAGTGCTTCCTTCGGACGGGATTTTCCTGTGGGGTGAGGGGAGGATGACAAAAAGCGAACACTTTTCTTTGCGAACATATCCTTCTGTACTTAATTGCTCCATCACCGCTGCACCATCCCCTTCTCGGGTGCTCCTAACAATGCTCCTCTCTGGAAAACGGGAGCGAAATGGTTGCACCACCTGGTTTCCGGTTTACCTTTCCCAGCTCGGTTCCAGCGTTTTTCCTCCGTTTTCCCTTTTACCCTTCTTCCGCCCGTTCACTCTCCAGACGTTTGCTACGTTCTGGATGGCAAAAAGATGGACACTAGCGTTGACTGGCTGGCTGGATGGCTGGCTGACTGGCTGGATGATGATCGATTTTCACTTTTTCACATGCTTCTTCTTCCGTCCTTTAACTTTCCTACCCTGTCTCTCTCTCTCTCTTCTGCCTTCTCTTCCCCCACCCCGATTACTTCAGTGTTTGCTGGCTCGTCGCTGTAGTTTGTATCGTACTATCGGATTTTGCTCTACATGGGGCAGTGATGATGGTGGTGGGGTGGTGATAGTGATAGTGGATGGGATATGCATGTGGAGGTGAGGGTGGCGGTCTCCACCGAAAAAAGGGCCACTCACTGTGCAGCGGTGTCCGCGTCGTCGCCGTACCTACACTTTAGCCGATGTGGAGTGCGACCCGCCGTAGCCTGGTTCCCTTCTGTACGACCCAACTGGAGAACACAGCTGTGGCCACTGGGTAAGCCACCATGTACACTTTTGCTGCCCCCGAAAGAACGCACTTGAACGCCTATTATACCTTTTCCCTTAATTAAATGGTCGAGATTTGTAATGGGACGAAAAAAAAGGTTATCGCGTCCCCGTTGACAGCACCTGTCAAACTGGTTCCGATTGTGCTCTGGCGAAGCGAACGCGACACGGGAGCAAGATATCTGCTTCTTCCTCTTCTCGACAGCGCGCAGTTCGCAGGTTCGCAGCGAGAGTGTGAGATAGTGCAGAGAATTAGACAAAAAGAGAGAGAGAGAGAGAGCGAACAAGAGAGAAAGAGAGAAAAAGAAGCATATTTTGTAATGCGTAGGTAAGCAGCTTGCACTGACAACCCGCTGACGTTGTGTGTATGTGCTACAGCTGTGTAGGTGTGTTGGTGGATGGATAATTTGCAGGGTTCGTCATAGCGTTTTTTAATTTAAAACTATTTCGCGTTTGTGGAAATCGCATGCGATACATGCCCGAGTTACGCGGTTCTCGACTTATGCCAATCCTGAGATACGCGGTTTTCTAATTTTGACACATCGAATATCAAATCAGTTAAATCAAATCATTCAAGTTTAAGACAAATATAATTTATTTATGAAATATTCGTGAGTTGCAGTTGATGGTCTAGTTTGTTATTTTAATAACCCTGCCATTTACATGATTTACAAATCTCACGCTTGCGTCCAACAAAACCCGGATAGTAAATGTCAAACAACAAAGCAATATGGGTGCAGTGGAAGAATTTCCGAAAATTCTGTTGCCAGATTTTACCCTAACAACATAATAATTTTAACAATTTTAACATTATCTATTTGCAACAAATGTATCCTCATATTTGCAAATGAATGCTTACGTCATACCAAATACAATCGACGTACAGTCTGGTCTCGAAATACGTGATTGATGCATTCGGTGTAACTCAAATATCGACAGCTCAAATAACACTTGATAAATTGGTATTTTGAATCAATGTACAGTCAGGATTGAATAGTAAACACTCTTTAGTTGAAAAAGTTTAGTGGCTCTAGTATCACTTTATACACTTATCATTAAGTGAATACGATTCATGCATAAATTTCACACATTTATAACTTTTTTATTATTTTAGAATGTTGGCTAATAAACCTTTTCTGTTTGCTTTTGAAAATCTTTGGAGCAAATTCTACCAGTTAGACACATTAAGTGTTGAATTTAGAAATAAACGTATTTCCGAATCCATGTAATTTAAGAATCGCTTGATTCGGGAGCTAGCTGTAAGTGGCGCACATTCTGTACCTACCTGTTCATATGCAATTGTAACTGCTCGAGTTCGTCTGCTGGAATTGCAAAAGCTCTTGTTGCCGGAAACTTCGAAGTTTTTGTTGATAGATGGTAAGATGGAACAGTAAGAGCTTTGGCTCTTTTCAAGGACTTTCTTGAGATGTAGAACATACAGTTGCATAACTCTTTTTCATATTTTTTGTATAATTGGTTCCAATGACAACACAATTCTATAACAAAGTTTACATCGTCTATCTGAAAATGTAAGAAATCCTATTAAATATTTCAGCAAATATTTATTCGAAAAAGATATTTTCTGTTTATTTTCACAGCATGATACCAACCGCCTCTTCATCAATTAGCCCGTTGCAGATTAATTGATTTTAAACATTAACAGCACAAGTCTTTAAAAATGAATAGTAAATATTACAAAAACAGCTTTTGTCCATGGTGCTCTTTTCCCCTTCTCTTTTCATTCAAACAACATTACCGTTCATGATACAAAAATGTATTAATAACGCAACAGTTGCTACACGTTTTGCGAGATTTTGCTCGTTAAAAGGGATATTTGTCGAGCATTTAGATTAGTTGGTTAGTTATAAATTTTTTTTAAGAAGGTTACTAGTTATGATAGAGTCAACTGTACTTCAAAATATAATATGGAAATATCCCTGTTGTAATATACTTGCTTGTATTCACCTTTTTATATGTCCTACTTCTGTTGTATTTCATTTGTCTTTGTATATTAAATTTTATATTTTTTATCTAAATTTCATCACGTTCGAAACAAAACAACGCGACTGAAATGTTTGCATAGTATATTGCTTTAAATGTATTACTTTAATAAATTATGTTCACACCCCCCAGCGCTCAACGGCATACCGATGATGCGGTATTGATCGTTATTAGTTTTGCTCGGCCGTTGCGCCTTCCAGCAGGCATACACTACAGCTAACAAAATGATCGTAAGGCCCGCGACGCAACCTGCCAGCGCTATCTGATGCCCAACATCGAGTAGATGCAGCAACTGCCGAAGCTTTGCTGCCTTCAGCTCGCTCAATCGATAGTACCGATTAAAGCGGAACAGTGGTATACGTAGCTCGGGAATGCTCTGAAACAGCGCAATATGCTCGTTTGGGCGCAGAAACGTGTAGTACGTTAGACCAATGTTTGACTCGAGTACCGTTCCCGTTGTAGGTTCCAGCACATAGTACAACAGGTCACTGTCTGAAGAGAACGAAGTACTTTCATTGCTGGAAACATGCGCTTGATCCGATTCATACAGTGGGAATCCATTACAATCGTTCGTGTTGAGTATACCATATCTTCCCAACCGGATGGACGTATCCGGACAGCTCCGCATGCTGCTCTCCGACATCTGTTCAGAGCGGAACGAACGTACTAATCGCACCGCGTATCGGAAACCCATAATACCAGCTACGAGCTGTTCGCGATCAAACTCCAGCGTTAACCTGCGACAGAGCTCGGGCAGAACAATTACAATAGCTTGGTCGCGTTTGATGCGAGATGGAAAAAACTCTCCAGTAAGGTCGGCAAATCCGTCGCACGGATGAAACTCTCCGTGCGCCGTAGGTACTGCAGCAGCGTCCCACGATCGTACCGTTCCGTACTTCGAGCGATCCTTCAGCCCGACGTCCAGACTGTAAACTTCGCTAGCACGTCGGGTAACGTTGAACGTGCGAAAGTAGGCAAGCCGTTCATCCTGACATACCATACTGCGACGTTTGGTGGGGCAGACTAGCTTTCGCAACGGTTCTATCATGGGTTCCCGATATCCGGTAAACAGCAGCTGTCCGATCGTTCTAGTCACGGCAACGGTCTGGCGGAAGTTGTGCAGCATGAAGGATAGCTCGCGTTGCACAGAGTAGTCCATGCTGTGGCCAAGATGGGACGCTACCAGGGCGACGAAATTAACGCTGATGATTTCTTCCGATTCGGTACCTTTGGTAGTTGTGCTGTGGGGGCCACTGGGCCGGAAGAAGGTTCGTTTGCGATATGACAGCGTACCGTTTGCTTGATGGTACTTGACGTCTACCACCTCGGCGACCTCTGTTTGTAGGTGTGCGGCGAACGGCGAATGGTAATTGAATTCTAATTAGTATCATTGGGTGCTTGGTTTACTAAAGCACTACATATACACACCTTCATACTCATAAGGTCCGATCTCCTGAAAGCTAGCCGATGAAGCTTGATGCTCTAGAATCGCCTGCGCATTGCTCCAGTTGTACACGTAGAACTGCCACCTTGGACGCTCGGTAGGACGACGCCATTCTTTGTACAACATGGATCCAGGTAGAAGTGATTTTTCCTTAGAAGTTAACCAAAAATATAAAAACAACAACAACAAAACAATTAACCTCATTAATGGTAAAAAAGTTACAAGACTAAGAATAAGGGCTTGATGATCACGCCACCAATGCGCATCCCCATATACGTCGAACCGTTTTTGTTTTGCCGTTTTTTTTTTCGCTGTGCACGTGCGGTAGTCTATTAGAGCACGTCGTTGATACCGATACCGGAACAAAAACGAAATCACCTTACAACGGTTGACCCCACTGGGTGCCCCACAGGTGAGAACGGTTTTGTAAGAGCACTGTGACAACCGAGCGCCTATTAGCTGTGCATACACGATCATGTCAAGTTATTGTCGTCATCTCAATCAGGTTTGCGATAGAATTGCGCGGTAAACAACCGCACACGGCGTCCTTCTAGCTCGCTGCCAGGGTTAGGTGGCAAGGGAATGTGGAATATATTAATAATAGAAGATACGCTAGGAAGTGACGACAATTCCGTCGATTAAAAGATTCAGCAGTCGGATGCCTATTCCGTTAATGAAAAGCACTGTGTGAAACTTTTTCGATATTTGTAATGCATCTTTTGTGAATTCGGTATTAATTGTTACTGATAGATAATTTCTTATCTACGAATGGTGCTAATCATTGGTCACATTTGGCGGTTATTATGCACTTGTGACAGATAAGATTCGCTTAGAACTCTTAGAACTCTTTTAGTGAAACGGATCTTAGTTAATGGTATATTCTTACACTGAATAAATATTTCTTCATAAGTTCTCCATGATGGTCAAGATTCACGTCTTGGTACTCGCCAAGACAAAACAATCTAAGTAAATGATGTACTCAGGCACTGGTGGGGTATTTTTCATAACGTTGGCACTATCCAACGTTGGTCAAGATACATGTCTTTGAACTCATGTACTCAAACGGTTCTAATTGTACGGCCTTTTCTAACACTGGCAGAGCATTACTTCTAATAGATGCACTACCCAACGTTGGTAAACTTTGTTATCGTTACTGCGCATATACAATAATTGTGAGTTTTGACGAATTTAAGATAACCACACACATAAATATAACCACTTGCACTTACCTCTGTCACCAGTATGTCGAAAATGTCCCTCCAAGCGAACAGAAATATCAATCCTGTTCCTACTTTTCCCAAACCCAATCCCACCACCATATACCATCGACAGCAGCCCATCGCCCGGAATTGCCGGAATGTACGCTTTCCACTTGTCGATGAAAGGATCGTACGGCACGTTCGTAGTTGATTGGTGACAGATGAGTGGACCAATCGGAAGGATCAAGATCACCCACGGTTGACTGTCGATTTTATCCGAGCTCGTGCCACTTCCGACCAACGAATCGCTGCATGACGTTCGCAAACGATACTTTAACTACAAATGATTCGCTAGTGTAGAGTTTCAGCAAGCCAACCAGCAGCCGCAACTACTTTCGATCTGATGGCGGGGCGGCTTAGGTAACGCGACTAGCTCCGATGCACTTTGCTGCAAGGCTGAATAGCGTTATTTTTCAGCCCCTTCCATTGGAGATGAAACTTGTGGCGGCTTGTCATGTGCGCCATGTGAAGTTGTCTCAAAATACCTGTGCCGTGACTTCGTTGACGGTGAACCATGTGAATGCCATTAGCGGTATATGAAATGCATGTGGAAGACTTGGTTTGGCAGATGAAGAGTTTACACTTTGCAAATATTAAATATTTAGAGCTCTTCTTCTTCTTCTATTTGACGTAACGTCCTATGCGGATATGCCGGCCTATATAGGCTTTCGAGACTCCATTCATTACCACGTAGCCGGATAGTCAATCCTTTTTACGGGGGGACGGTCCATTCTGGGCTTGAACCCCTGACGGGCATGTTATTGAGTCGTTCGAGTTGACGACTGTACCACGGGACCGCCCTAGGTATCATTTCAAAATCTAAATCTAAATCTAAATCTAAAAAAGGAAGTTAAGCGAAATGATAAAACAATTAACCACGTACATCGTTCATTATAAGCAATGCGAAATGTCTACATGTTTCGAACTATTGAGTTATTGAGTCGTTCGAGTTGACGACTGTACCACGGGACCGCCCTAGGTATCATTTCAAAATCTAAATCTAAATCTAAATCTAAAAAAGGAAGTTAAGCGAAATGATAAAACAATTAACCACGTACATCGTTCATTATAAGCAATGCGAAATGTCTACATGTTTCGAACTATTAGGTACGGAGAGGAAGAACTGCAGCTCACAATTCAATGTCCGGAAGCGCTGCCGAACGGAAGGTGCTTAAAGTCGTAAGCAATGTACAAACCTTGATCTAGTACGCTGGCGTTACAACGGTGTCAATGATTATCAACCTCTCGTGCTCTCACACGAATTCTCTCTCTCTCTCTCTCTCTCTCTCTCTCTCTCTCTCTCTCTCTCTCTCTTTCCCTCTCTCTATCGGCTTCAATTGCTTCTACAGCCATTGTATCACCAGTACAAGATCCTGCAGACCTTGTCACAGTTCTCGTCAGCATAGCGCCCTTTCACTGGACCGCGCACTGGCACCAGAGGCTACCCGCCGTAAGTCTGTAGAGTGTAGTTATTCATACGCTCTACCAATTCGCGTCCATTCATGACCTCTTAGTGCGTGGTGCGCTTATGTCCAGCGGGGGTTTGGTGTCTTATCAGGTTGTAGTATTTTGGGAGGGGGGGGGGGGGGGCTTAACAATTGGATTGTTTTAATGTAACGAATTATCTGCGGTTTCTTTCATTGCCGCATCTAATCTCGGAGCGTTTACAAACACAATCGAAAAAGATGAAAGTAATCGAACGGAAAAAACAACACAAAAACCGATATTTTGCTCAACAAATTATCCGTATGCGGACTCGATCGATTTCACAAGTTACGACACGTTATCAAAACCGGTACAGAAATAACTGATCTGACTTTATCAGCACTGGTACCCACAACAACAAAAAACAACAGAGACGCACGCAATGAAACAGTTAATGTTAGCATTTATTTGACACAGGAACAGAAAAACAGTCAGTACTTCTGATTTTTTACATTGGTTTCGCGCATCCGGGCATAAGCCTGATTTGAGCTGCTTAATAGCTTGTCGGAAGACTTTCCGAGTTTGATATGAGTGAAACGATTTGCTTGTTTTTTACCGTTCAATCTTAAATAACCTTCATACATGCTCAGCAGCTGCTACCTTAAAACTAACAACCAAAGCTAACGGTTTTGGTACAGGATGATTCACGTTGGGTGTGAATTATTTCCTATTTTTTGTTTTTATTTTTTCCCTTTTTTGTTAAATAGTATCCCAACGTGAAATATTAGTTGCTCATTTACGGTTAATCTTTCATTCCCTTACAACAAATTGCTTAACGCCTAAGTATTTGCAGTATTTTACTCATCAAACGCACTGAGAAGCGAAGCGTCACCGAAGGTCGACTTTTAAGACTCATAAGAAATAGGTTATGGTAATACAGGTAGTGTAAATATGATTTCAACCATCTTGAATCGCAGAACGCATCTCGCTAGTAGGGTTTGGGGATAGTTTCATTTGACATTGGGTTCGACTCTTGCTCGGTTTATAAATATTCGGTTCCTAAGATTGACTTCGTAACGCCATATCCCCCCTTTGAAACACTTATCGCGAGTGGTATCGTTTGCTGTGTTGGTATAATACTTGTGTTGTCATGTTGCAGTGTTTTATAAGAATGTTACTTTTAGAATGTTCGACAAGAAGAAATGAAGTTAATTCAGAGTTTTTCGGTAATTGAGAAACAGGAGAAAAAAAACTCGCTAAAGCTGCTTCAATTGCCGGCACGTTAAACTAAACTATGCTGCCGTTGTTACTTGCAACAGATTTTTAACTTAGGATTTAGAGTATTACTATCAAGGATTGATACATTCAACTCCATTTCACCGTTTGACCCAGCGTTAGGAGTTCGCGTCAGTTTGATCGATGCCGACCCGTAACTGCAACGTGTTTCAATCCGAACTTGTTGGAGCTACGTGTCCAGCATCGTCCATCATTACCGACTTCAATCCACCTGCTAGTCGGTTGCTCAATTAAGAACCTTAATTTCGTACCCCGTTAGGTTCATTCTTGCATTCGTACAGTTGATATATAAACTCTATGATCATTATTTACAAAGCATCCCTATGTTAAATCCTTGCTATCAAAAGTACACCTAACCGAGCTGTACGACAGATCTGTCTAGTGTGTTATGTTACCGCTTGTTAGTAAAAATTGGTTTTTTTTCGCGCAATTATTGAGCGTTTTGCTATACCGAGTAAGATGTTACTCTTCATACAGACAACCAGTTGCTGTTGGCTACTATCGCTCGGGTACTCTAAGCTATCTCTAAATTCTTTTATTGAGCTGGTACAGGCACCATGTTCGCGAAGCGCTGTTTCCGGGCATTTACTGAATTAACATTGGGCATTGTACTATAATAAAGCCCGTAAAAAGACATTACATCGCACTGATTCCCACACATTTGTTTGCACAATCCCTCGCACCTATCGCACCGTTTGCAGCCTTACTTTTAGGACTGTTTACAACTCTATGTAAAAACCAGTCGCCATATCACCTGCGCTGACGATCCGAACGGCAACATCAACTGTTGCTACTGTTCGGTCCGTCTCCGCTCAGCTTCTCCTTTCCCGTTCCTCCCGTTCGATAATACTACTGCTGGTGGTGGTGGCAGTGGCGGCACACAGTGAAGGTGGTTCCACTTGTTGGGAGTCCCGGTTTGCACCCGTACTCGCACTGTCTGGCAGCAGCACCGATAGGTTCGGTAGGAGCACGGGCACACTTGCCTGACGCTGCGATGTCGTTTGGGGGGGATGGCTGGTGGTCGGTATCTCGGCAAAGTGAATCTGCCCGCGACTATCGGTAATCGGTATCTCGTACCCATTGTCGGTGGGCATTGGCGGTATTGGGCTGACCCGATCGACAGATGCGGCAAACCCGTCCGGCTGATCCAAATCACCGCTGTCTTCGTATACCAGCTCCAGGTATTTGGGCGTATTAGGACCGGGACATGCAGTGGCGCCGCTGCTGCCGCTGCTGGAGGTTGGTGGAGTAGCGATCAGGCCAGCATCGCTACCACTGTACCGTAGCGACCCTGCAAACAGAGGAGCAGATGTTTGTGAGGGAGCAGATCTTTAGGAAAGTAGCACAAAATACGCAGCACCTTGCACAAGCAGTTGAAAGCAAGCGTGTGAGGTTAGGGATGGACGGTAAAATATTGCAGTAAGTAAACTCCTGATCTATTCCATACTGAAGAGTTTCAGTATAAGTTTACCTAAGACAGTCGGCACCCTTTCTGTAACATCTTTGGGATACGATGAAGATGTCATAGCAAAACTAGACAGCTTCAAGTTACGACGAGTTCAGAAGGTGTACTAAGTTGTGTTTCAGAAAAAAGAATACCTCACAAGAATGGAATCAAATTAGTGTAACGAAACTTCGAGAGGGTTTTGAAGGGTTCATTTTCTTGGAGGTTCTAGAATCAAGGTCCTAGTTTCAAGCAACGATCAGAAGCCATGATTGAAATTTCGATGAAACGATGACAATGACAACGAGCAGGCATGTTAATGACAGTTCAGTAGTACTGGTAGGTGCTAGTTGATGGTTTTGGATGTAATTCGGGCGACTTCGTGTCGAGGTGCAAATACTATCTACCTGACAGTGGTGACACCTGGCCACTTTCGGACACCAGGTAAGTCGGATTGGTAACGGCCTCTGCAACGAAATGAATGAGTTTGCTTGATTGCGGAGCAGTGCTTAAAGAAAGTGTAAAGTGCGCGCGCACGAAAGTGTAAAGTGCTCAAAGATAGGACGCGCGCGTGTATGCGTGTGTGTGCGAATGCATTTTTTACATGCAGTCCTACCTTGCTGCAGCTTCGCCGGAAATGGTGCGATGATTTGCGTATCTTCGCTGGTATTTTCGCGCAGCGCTCTCAGCACCTCCAAACAGTAACGGAACGTCGGTCGCTCTTCCGGTGAAAATTTCCAGCAGTACTTCATCAGCTCATACCTGTCGGTGGAAAAGGTGGCCGTGTACAATTTGTGTCTTTGCTTCTCCCACCCCCCCCCCCCCCCCATTTCTTCTCCGTTGAGCTAGCTTACATTTCGTTCGGGCACACCTTGGGCCGGTCGAGATGGCCACCCTCGCGTACGTGGTTTAGCACTTCGACGTTGTTTTTCGCCTGGTACGGCTGTTCGCCGAGCGTCATGATCTCCCATAGCAGCACTCCGAACGCCCAGATGTCGGACTGCGAAGTAAACACACCGTCCACCAGGCTCTCCGGCGACATCCAGCGCACCGGCAGCAAACCTTCGCCCTCCTTCCGGTAGTAGTCGTTCTTGTAGATGTCGCGCGCCAACCCAAAGTCACCGATCTTTACCACCCGGTCGCGCGGATCTGTCGATGACACGAGACAATTGCGGCAGGCGAGATCCCTGTGCACAAAGTGCATCTCCTCCAGATACCGGCAGCCGGACGCCACGTCCTGGCACATCGAGATGAGATCGAGCATCGTAAGGCGGGCGGCCTGACCGGGCAGGGAGCGGCTGCGCCGCAGATAACTCAGCAGATCGCCACCCTGCATCAGCTCCATAATGATGAGCAGTGCGTCCGCTTCCAGGCAGACACCCAGTAGGCGCGTAATGTGCTTATGCTTAAAGTTGCTCATCAGCTGCGCCTCCTGGAGGAACTCCTGCTTCTCGTGCAGTTTGGCACCCTTTTTAAGTGTCTGCAAAAATAATGATTTTTAAAAAGTAAATACGTATCGAGCAGCTGCGCTCCATCACCTATCACTTACCTTGATGGCTACTCGAGTTTCCGCCTCGCCATCAACACCTTTAACGACTCCCTCGTACACTTCACCGAATGCTCCACTGCCCAGCAGCGACGAACTAGCCATGAAGATCTACGGAAATACAACGGATGAGTGTGATGTGTAGATGATCTTGGATTTTCCTCTCCATACCTGATCGAGACGGATGCGGGGCAACAGAGCTATTTCCGAGTCTGTCATCGAGCCGGAGCTGTACAGAATGTTAGTAGTCTGAACGAAGTTACCACGCCGTGGCAGCTCTCGCAAGTTAGCCAGCTCCACGTCTGACAGTCGCGCATTAGCCGGATCCATTTGAAAGTTCTTCATCTTGTCGGTTTGGCGAATTACTGCATGCGTGTAGACGAGCAGACAACATTGTAGCAGATATTTACGTACACGTCTGGTAGTACATCATACTTACAAAATATAACAATCAGAGCGACAACCACGACAATCGTGCCGAGCGTACTAACGAAGGTGGCAATGTAGATGATGGTGCGCTGCACGTACAGCTCGGGGCCGGTCGGTCGGCTTTCGTCACTGTACGGGCCCCAGCCGTACGAGTTCCGGGCCCGTACCCGGAACAAGTTCCTCTGGATCGCATGCCGCTCTGGGATGATCCAGTAGACGTCGGTGCCATTGTACACCTGGCTCCAGCGCTCGTCGTATGTTTCCAGCTCGCCAACCGTGGCTGTCCCATTGCTACCCTCCACGCCGGGCGACAGTTCACCGGCTGCGGCGTCGTCCTCGGGCGACAGCACAAATCTAGCTGCCCGGTTCAACTGGCTGACCAGCACCTCGAGCGCATACTCTTCGATGATGGCACCATTATCCTTGGCAGCTTCCCAGCTCACCTTGTACACGTCCTGGCGCAGCTTGGTTACAATCGGGCGACCCGGGGCGGCCGGTTTGTCGGCCGCCGTTTCAAATATGATATCACGCTCGCGAGGCCACACATAAGGCTCGTCTCGATACGGATAGTGCAAAAGCACTACAAACTGATATCGCGTCTTGGGCAACAGCCCGTTCAACTCGTAGTGGTAGTTGTACCAGTGTGTGCTCGGTCCCTGCGAGTCGTACATCGTCGTCCAGGTGCTCTGACCAACGATCGCGTACTGAATCTTGTACCTGTAATGGGAGCGAAACATCAATTAGTAACAGAAGCAAAAGCCGGCCACTCACAGGATACGCACTTCTGACAATTAACCGGCGGTATCCAGCGCAGCCGTATCCCGGTTGAGTTGAGCGACAGCAGCTGTATGTCGCTTGGTTCGGGAAAGGTCTGTATCTGAAATTTGTCGCTGTCGCTGTAGGCGTGAAAGTTAGAGTACGCACGCACCCACACGATGTATGTTTGGTTCGGCTGCAGGCGCGTAATCTCCACCGTCATGGATGTATCGTCCATTTTGAAATCTACCAACGATTCGATTAGAGATAAATTAGAAAGTAAAATTAAGTTATACACTGTGTGTGCAATCCAACCGTTGGTTTTTCTAAATATTATGTGTGAATTATCGTCAGTGCATTTTGAATGCAGTGTTTTATTCTTCTTCTTCTTTGGCACAACAACTGTTGTCAGTCAAGGCCTGCCTGTACCCACTAGTGAAAGTGAGCTTGACTTTCAGTGACTTATTGTTACCATAGCATGATAGTCAGTCCTACGTATGGGAACACGGTCTATTTGGGGCTTTAACCCATGACGTGTTTTATTGCTATGGAAAAATGTCTTTAACTGTCCTCGTTAGGCACTGTTCGAGTAGAAATATGCTGGTTATCGCATGTAGTTTTAACAGCAATGAACAACCTTAATTCCCTACAAAAATCGCTGCTACTTTCGGATTCTGATGATCCGAATTCGAATCCGATAGTACCGGTTGCCCAACATCTAAACGGTACACCACCAACACATACCTGTAACAACCTGCTGCTGTCGGTTCTTATGTTCGTCGGGCTCTGCTCGCCAAATCTCGTACCAAACGTGATGGCTGTTCTTCTGGCGCGATGGTATCCAGCTTACAATAGCCTCGGTCGGGCTGACGGGCCACGCAGTAATGTCCTCCGGTCGGGACGGTGGACCGACGGCCGTCCGGAACACGACTGGCATGGAGCGCTTAGGCAGCTCGGTGATCGAAGGTTCGCCCCCAACCAGCAGTCGCTGAGCGGTCGTCGCCGCCGCTAGGTAGTAGCTCGTGAGCACCACCCCGAACCGGTAGTTTGTGAACGGGCGCAGGTTCCCGATCGTGCGGCTCCTCTCGTACGAGTAGTCGATATGCAGGTCGGCAGTCGCTTCATCCTCCAGCTGGTACAGGATGCGGTAGCGTACGGCTGGAGGTCGGCGCTCACAGTCGGTGTGTCGTTCCGGTTCGGGAAGTCGTAACGTGATCGAGCTCTCCGTGTTGTTGTACAGCTCTGGCAGGTACTGAATCTGTTGCACTACCGGTACGAGACAACGCTCTGGTGGATAGGCTTGTCGGTGCTGCACTGGCAGTAGGGCAATGGCACCGGTCAGTGGAAACTGCTGGGTGGTAGCGTCGCTCGTTGGTGAGCCGTCCCGTGCACGCACCGACACCGTCCCATCATCTGGACCGATCCAGTACAGATAGCCCTCATCCTGCACGATTCCACGCTGGCCATCCACGTCAAAGACGCCATCGTACTCGCCACACAGCCGTTGATTCCACTCGTTCTCGACGTCCTCCACACTGCAGTTGAACGGAGTCGGCTCAAGGTCCAGTTCGTCCAGTGACACGATATAACCGGCACGGGAGTACCGCGACACAGCCACCAATTCCGCCGTACCAGGCCGCACCTGCAAAAGATCGATCACAGCCGGTTCCGCCGGTAGACTGACCATCCGATGCACTGGATCCGACCCACCACTCTCGAACCGGTTCAGATCATACGCATGCAGAGTGCTCCCGTTGCCGGACGGTGTCTGTGAACGCACATACACTGCCCTCGCCACCCAATCAACAGTGAGGGCCGTCGCACGTGACGGGACCTGTGCGATTTTGCGCTTGCCGTCTGCCTCGTCGTACATGAACAGCTCGCCGTTAAGGTTCACCCACAGCAGCTTGCGCTCGTGGCGCAGCTCGGCCAGCAGCAGGGCTGGCACGGCCGTCGCCACGATCGGAGTGCTCTCGCGCCTATCGAGATCCAGCAGCACGATGTGGTCTTGGGTCGCCACGTACAGCAGTGGCAGAGGTCGACCATCCGCCAGCCGAATCGAGCGCATCTCGCTCGGATCGCCACTGTGGTCGACGTTGCAGACGCGCACCTGCAGGTAGTAGGTCGTGTTCGGCTGTACTGCGCCCGGAATGAGCAGCTCCGTGTGTCCCGTTTGCACCTCCTCCCCATCCAGCACCGTCCGGCGCACGTCGTCCTGTCCAGTCGACCAGCAGTCGACACGATACGCCACGATCGGCCCGTTCGGTTCGACGGGCGGCGACCACCGGAACACAATACCGGTACTTAGCTCGTGCGTCCCAGGCAGGTAGTGATGCTGGATGTAGGTACGGGGCGCCACCGGTACCGACGGTTTGCCTGCGGGCGTGTGTCGTCGAACGGTCGAAAACCCGGACGACCTCCAGTACGTAAAAGCGTGCACCGTAATGTCGATCGGAGTGTACGGCGGTATCGGCCACTGTTCGGCACTCGCTGCTGAGACGCCCTCATTCTCGGGTTCGTCGCCTGCTCCACCACCGTAGACAAAGTACGGCACGGCGAGCTCCTGTACGATGTCCCGCGCGTCCGGCAGCTTGAGCGTCAGCTTGTAAAACACCCCACTGTAGTTAACGTTCTCGACCGGCGTCCAGCTCACGTTGAACCGGCGCCAGTCGCCCGTCACCCGTATCGAGCTAGCGTTGACGCTGGCCGGCAGCACGTTGATCGAGGGCGTTGCCGGCATCGGATCGATCAGGGCCAGGGCGCGCGTCCCGTTCAGATGGTGGTTGCGAATGTAGGCCAGATTTTCGCCCCTTGCGTCTCCCACCACCACCTGGCTTTCCTTGAGCCAGAGCAACCGATCGCTAAAGTGCACCAGCGAACCGAGCGGTTTTTGATCGGCGAGTGGAAGGGAGGGAAGCGATCCCGATCCGGAGGCAGATCCAGCGGCGGCCGTACCAGCCAGCGGTGCCCAGTAAAGATGGGAATGCGAGTATCCCCGTACGATCCAGTATAGCCGCTCGCCGTCGTGGTCGAGCGTCAGGCCGATAATCTGCTTGTCGGTGAACCGCTTCTCGCTGAAGTATAGCACCCGGCTCTTGCCGTTCAGCCGGAACGCCTCCAGTATCAGGCCGGACGAACAGTAGATGAAGCCGCGGTACGCATCGAACCGGATCTCGCGGACGTTCATCACGCTGTGGATCGGTTCGGGCTGCTCGCCCTGCAGTCCGGCCCGTACGATCAGCTGCTGGGCCGGGTTGGAGTAGTACAGCCGCTCGCCGATCCAATCGATTGCCACGCACTCGACCGACTCGAGCTCGCGCACCTTCGCCCATTCGCCGCCGGGCACGGCTGGCTCGCGGTACAGTCGGAGGGTGGAGTTGCTCACTACGTACAGGGTGCGGGCGTGCCAGGCCAGGCTGGTGACGGCCGCACCGTCCAGCACGGGCGAGCGCGGTATGAGCGTGGCCACGTGCTCGCCGATAACGTCACTGCGCACGATACCGTCCGTGCTGGCCCACACGAGATGGTGCCGGCTGGCGGGGCGCAGAGTTCGCACCCGGAACTCCCGGCTCCAGGGGCCACGGCCTGCCGCGGTGAAGGCGGCCGCCCGCACGCTGTAGACGCGGTTCGGGAGGAGCCGGCCGGCCGTGTCGCACGCGTAGCTCGTACCGTTCACGGTCGCCACGTGCAGGACGCTGCCGAGCTGTTCGTCGCTTACCTCCACCCGGTAGCTCCAGGCCTGCCAGGCGCCGCGCCCCTTCACCCCGAGCAGGTACGGTACGTCCCAAGATACCTTCAGCTTGTCGGGGGACGCGAGCGCCTGCAGGTTGCGCGGCGGGTTCACCGGCACCGGGATGGGCTGCTCCGCCGTCAGGTTGACGCTGATGCTGAAGTACGTGTTGTTGGCCGCGATCGGGAACGCGTTGTGGTAGTAGCTGTCGTGCAGCCGGTGGTAATCCTCGGCGAACACCTCCGTTCCATTCGTCCAGTAGAACAGGCCGTTTGCGCGGGCCAGCGATTTGACCCGCTCGAACCGTGGCTGCTGCGTGTTGTTCCGGATGTCTTCCAGCTTTTTCCCGTCCAGCGACACTGCCAGCACCGTGTTGAGGCCCTGATCCGCCAGCAGCACACGGAAGTTTGCGTGGTCGAGTGTAAACGCGCCCAAACTGCGTCCACGCACCATCTGCAGCGGTCGAATCTCGTGCCGCACACCGTTCGAGATGTCGCCCAGATCGAGCCGGAACAGCCCACCGTCGGGTCCGGTACCACCCACCACCCAGAACAGATACCCATTGTACGGATCCACGGCAAAGTGGTCCGGGCGCCTCTGCAGCCCCGCAATCGCCACCGTCAGATGGCCCCCGTTGAAGTCACAGTACGCAATCTGCCACAGCTTGGTTGGTCGGGCCTGTCCCAACACGTACAGATGCTCGTTCAGCCAGTCGATCGAGAGCAGCGTCGGACGAAAGTTGTTGGCTGCACCGGGTGCTAGAATGACGACGCGAAACTTCTCCGCCCCCGGCCAGTAAGGGGCCCGGTAGATGTACCCGGCATCGTCCGACACGAATAGCAGCCCGCGCCGTATGTGTGTGGCCGTGCCACGTATCTTGTGCTCGGGGCTCGCGTACACGCTCGTCGGCGGGTCAGAGAACAGCGTGAGCGAACTCTGCGCCAGGATGGAGCGTTCCGCGCCGAGGATGAAGGTCGGTTGCAGCGCCTCCTCGTGGCCAGTGGGTTTCGGGGGGGTGGCAACGAGCGCCACCGAGGCCGGTCCCTCGCCAGCCGGATTGCTCATCGCGACCGACACCGAATAGTTACGCTCGGGTTCCAGCTTCTCGAACATGTAATGGCGGGACGTGTTCGATTCGGGAATTTCCTGCCGAGATGCAGAGCAGAAAGCATTAGTGATTGTCGCTTGGGAAGGTGGAGGAAGAGATAAACGAAAACATAAAAAAGAAACAAACAAACGAGAATCTCATGCAAGCGGCACAAACACTTAGATGCGTTAGTATAGACATTGTGAAGAAGGTTAGGTGTGTCAGATGCGTATGTGATAGATCAAGAAAAGCACATAGTACGGGAAAGAAGGCAGAGTGGGTCGTGCGAGTAGTATCTCCAAACTCCAAAGCCAAACTCCAAAGCCAAACCAACTTCAAGAAGGTAAGAGTAGTGATAGTAGCAGTAGCATAAAAGCCTTCGAAGACATTATAAAGAAGTCCCCATTCCGTGGAAATTCCCCTGAACTAGAAACTCGAAATGCTCAGAATGTAAAGAATAATAGTGCATGAAACTGGGCAGCACCTTGAGTGCACTGTAGCCTATCGGATGAAGGTCTTTGATTTGCAGCACGTATGACAATACGGGGCCGTTGGGAAAAGGTCCCGGCTCCCACGAGATGGATATGCGCGAATGGTCGACGGCAACGGCCCTCACGATGGTGGGCTCCGAAGTTGGAACCCCGGACGGTAACGTGCTGATGATGACACTCTGCTCGGACGTCAGTACCTGGTCGTGGTGGGGCGATAGTAGTAGTGCTACACGGAACTGTGGAAAACCGAAAATAGCAAGAATCTGTTACGGTAGACGTTACGAAAGATGCGGTAACGTCAACACCTTACCCGGTACTTGGTGTAGGGCTGCAGGTTGTCGACGCGCACGGTCGAGCTGTCACCCATGCTCTGGTTGCGGTAGTACTTCCAGTCGCCGGCCACCTCCTCGTACCGCCACTGGACGAGGTAGCTGCGGGGCCCCCGGTTGCGGTGCCGGGCCAACCGCACTAACCGCTCCGGCACCTCCCACTCCAGCGCGAGTGCTGTCGCGGTCAAGCTATCTGCCACGAGGGCCGGCGCATGAGGCGTCCCGATCTCAGCCTTCAGCCACCGAAAGTACCGGCTCAGCCCATCGTTGCAGCCCGCAATGCAAGACCATTCGCGGGCCTCCAGCAGCTCCTGGTCGCTGACGTTCTGATGGAGACCGCAAACAGGGATCATTCGATGTGAGTGAGTGAGTGAGTGAGGAGCTACCGAAACAAAAAGCCGTTCGAATACTTACACACGCATGCTGGCAGCTCGACTCTAAGGCAAGCTCCCACTGCCGGCAGCCCGTCGTACACTGGAAGACGAAGAAACGGAACATCGGAGAAACGGTAACGTGAGGTGGAAGAGCGAAGAGGGCGTTGGAACGTGCCAGTAGGGGTGGATTTGGGGGGGGGCTGGCTGAGGTTACAATCATCCCGCAACCGTTAATAGATTTAATGGCCCAACAGGCACTTGCTTGCTTGAACCCTGGCCCATCTACTACCATCCGTCCCCTGGTGCGACCGCTTAATTCGACCCGGAAAGCGCGGGCGGACCAGCACGATCGCGCCGTCGGAGACATGCGTTGTTGAATTTGTCCACCTTTTTGATTTGATACTGGGAGAGGTACGAAAGAGAGAAGCTGGTCCTCTCTCTGCTTTCTAGCCAGCGGTAGCGCTTGTGATGCGCAAGGCCGCATCTTTTGCCCGCTGTACAAAAAATCCGGTTGGGATTTTTATTCCCGTAGAAAGCGGGGGGTGGCTTTTAAGTAAGATTGGGGTGGATGGAGCAGTGTGAAGAGTATTTCGTTTCGAAATTGATATTGTTGGGTCACGAAACGTTCTTAAAACCATATCTTTGATATTCGCAATGTTGAAGAGCCTAGATAATGAACGCTTTCTGATGCGAGTTTTCAGAAGTAACTGCCAGGTCCTATTGCTCTTAAAGTTGCCATTTCAATGGAGTCCTTTTAGGACTTGTTCCTGAATATGACGTTCATATCGTGTATTTGTTTGCTTTTTATACTTCCTTACCAAGATACACTGAATTCGTTTTAAGATTATTCTTCAAAAGCTTAGAGACACATTCATCTAAGCGAAAATAAATCAACGCATTGGTATAGGATATCCAGGTAACAATTTTGAAAATAAGGCCTCTTTCGACCGTAACCGATAAAAAATCCATGTTAAACATCGGGGCCGCGTCGAAAAATTGTAGGAGTTGAAAAAGTTGCGTGGCCATTGTTATTTTTTGTAATATCATAAGAAAACAACATATTTGATGTCACATTTCTCTATAACTTCTCTCATCAAAAACATTGAAAACAGTTTCCAGTGCAATTACCGGTAATCAAAAAGCATAATTGCTGTTATTTCGGATAACTACTTGATCGCTACATCATCAAGTTTTCTAGAAATTATCGAAAGTTTCTCAAATCGATTTTTCGCTCAGTCTTCAGACGTTGTGAACGTTCACCATTCATAGTCAAAAGACAAAATTCATGTTGCAAAACAATTCATGTTTAAGAGACTACGTCTTAGGTAAATGTATATCACTGCATAAAAATAAAGATATTTACTCCTTTTATGTATTGTACGTTTCTTTTGTCGGGATCTTTACCTTTTATGTTTTTCACATATATTCTTGAATATATTATTTACGTAAATCAATTTTAATTTACTTTTAATCGTCAAAGAGCACATTTCGCATGTCTGCCTCATAACAAAAGAGTGAATACTTGTTTTTTTTCTGTTCAAAACAATCATCTGATCGAGAGAACTTGCTTTACAGAGGGGAAGAGGACACACAGGGGATAAACAAAAATGATTAAAAGAACGGATCTGCTTCCTCTAATTAAAGATTTCTTCCAGCTGATAGGGCCGCTCGGGAGCGGTCATCAACGAAAATGATACTTCCCAGCAGTGCCCCTCGGGTTTTCGGCAAGATTCGTTCGCTTAGGATCCTACTGTACCGGGACCGGACACGTCTTCCCGAGGCGGGCGACCTTTGACCCACCTCGCGAGGAACTGAACTTGCCTCGTCGGCGGCGAGATTTTCAACCCATTGGCCCATTTGCTGTTCTCGTGCCGCCAAGGCAGCGTCCGGTTGTTCGTGAAGGTTTTGACCATTTAGAAGAGTGATAGAAGGAAAGAATGAGATAGAGTTCAGATAGGACAGAGAGAAAGAGAGAGAGAGAAAGAGAGAGAGAGAGCGAGAAAAGAGAGAGAGAGATCGACTATGGCACAATCTACTATCTGCTGTTATGATACATGCGTGCGCAATGCTGGCTGTTTAATGTTCACTCATAATGCACGCCTTTAATAAAGGCAATTATTGTAAAACGTTACAAAAAAACACGCACGCACGCACACACATTTTATTCTCTCGTTTCCCTTCTACTTATCTTCCTTCCGTTTGCTATTAACCATTTGAATGGTCGGGATTGAGACTTGAAAGAAGCGAGATTAGTACCGACAATAAAATCGAAACTGTAGAAAAAAAAAACACAAACACCCTTACGAATACACCGCGTGCACATACACACCATAGCCGTTACCACCACGGCGCAAACGCATAATAAGTGCGAAAATATATGTACGAAACAATCGCAGGAAGTGCATCGTTAGCACATAGGGGGAGGACCATAAGAGTGCGCACCCGCTAGATGGCGGGCGTAAAGTAGCCGGGAATCCAGGCAAAGTTTTCAATTGATTTGTGTGCGTGTGTGTGTGTGTGAGCATTGTCCGATCGAGGTGGCTGAGTGAAAACACCGTAAGTAGATGCATAGGTACCGAGGGCCCAATCTGGAAAAAACACTATTGGAGGATTTATGCGTTCCCCCCGAGTCGTAGAAAAAGGATGATATATAGTGATATACAATGGCTTAGCAAGGCTTAGTCAAAGTCTCAAGCAACGGATGAGATAAGACGTGATCGTGAAAACGTTCCTCCAGCCGTGCACCACGTGGGAAGCAACTACTTCGCAACTCTGAGTATGCGTCGTGTGATATCGATATTCCTCTAATCGACCACATGTTCTTTATGTACTATGCAGGGTTTGCCTGGGTGGTGTGTTATTATTACCGCAAAAAAAAGATTGCTTCAATTGTTTGAAAATGATTCTACAAATTCAACACAGGTCGATAATCGTGGTAGTGATTGATTAGGTTCCGACATGAACTAAAATTGATGTTTATGTCCCATCTTGTGTCTGATGGGTTATTGTTGACCAACCCTACAGTATTGGATTTTTATTTGTGTCTTACAAACACATATTGACAAACAGAACTAACACCGCCCCGACGAGGCCCCGGACACTGTCAAAGGGTCAAACCCAATAGCGGAGCATTTGTCAAGCTTTCGACGGTGGCGGCTTCCAGCCCCCTCTTCAAACAGATGTGCCGTAGTGATGGTACTGTGGGAACCAACCCGCTTAAACCACAATATAGATAAACTACTGTAGATCAAGATACGGTAGTAGCGACCGATCGCACGGCACGTCAACTACGGGGGAATGTTAACGTGAACGGTGTCTTTGAAATGGATGAAGCTATTGACGCGTCATGAACCTTATCAAATAGTACCAGCTTCTGGTTCTGGAAAGATATCATGGGGTGTCTGAATTCACGGCTATTTTAAACACTTTGGTTGAGGAAACCCATCAATCGCACGACTTCGAAGAAGTTGTTATGGTTGCTAAACCATTCTTAATACTTCCCGCCGAATCAGCACCACAGTTGCGAACGTGAAATATTGCCACCAAAAAACCTTCGCTTATTTCAAACAGCCATGGAATGTGAAGATGCGTATATTGGTGGTTTTAGATGACTTGAATTCTAACAATCCCACTGCGAGCTGTCCACAGCTGGGGCCTGGCTGGAGCCATCGAAACCAATAAGCCCTATTCTCGAACTGCAAAGCAGCCTAGTGCTGGCGCATCATCTGTCCGGCACGTGGTTTGAGGAAGGCCAACATAAAAAAGCAGAAGTGTGTTGGAAGCTGATTCCCCGTCCTGCCCTTTCCGTTATGCTCAGCTGATGGCAATGGTCCGCGGTGACATATTACATCACTACGACGTCGTTATTGAAGGGGTAGCGTATCTTCGTAGAGAAGAATAAGTTCGATCTCGCTCAAATGTAACACAGCAAATTAGACATGCTAACAAATAATCATACCAGATGGGTGTTTTTTGGTTCACTCGGTGCCTCACCGCAATGGTTTTGGTGCGGTTCAACATTTTCGTTTACAAAGGAAAACGTATGCCGTGCATGTTCTACCGGATATGAGACATCTATTTCTATTCGGCTTTCAAGTGTAGATTTGCTACACTTTACACGTGTCAGAATCATAAAATAGTCATTGCCTCGGTGCAGCTTAGGCAGTTCGGGCAGGAAGAAAGGCTTGTTTACTGGCAGGGTGGAAAAACATTTCAAGACATCATTCCTTCCCGTTGATGTCATTCTGATGAAGAGGTGTCCAATATCTATATTTGTGTATCAAAACAAAGCAGTGAATGCTTCCGAGAGCATTCGGACCACACTTTACCAGGATCGTTGGTGGTATTATTTACACTCGAAAAATATGCATATAAAATAAACAGGCAGCAACAGCTTCGGTTCACGCCTTGCAGCGACGATAATTGAGCGTAATTAAAAAGCCATCAAAGATTACGAGCGCTCAGCGTGACGATAAACAAACCGCCAAGCGTGTGCATCACTCATGTGACTGCAGTTTTACTTTTTTTTTTTTTTTGGAAACCAGGCCACTTTATTCGGACGAATGCTGCATCCAATGCGCTGATATCTACCGCGGAGATATTCTAATGCACTTGGTGGTCCCATCGTTCGACCGCACAGTTGGTTGCAGCAGGGCCAGCACGGATTTAGTTTTACGAGCATCCGTCGTTTGTTTGTACAAAGGCAGGATATTGCAGGAAATATGTACCATTTGCTAATTGCCCACAAATAAACCCAAACATTTACCGCAACGATCATGTTGGAACGTGATTATTATTTGTTCGCGAGACGCAATAAACACAATTCGAAGTCCAAAGAAAAGAATTTTTTTCATCCAGCGTAGGGTTGCTGGTCTCGATGATCCGATGACACAGAGAATGAGACAATTGCTGCTAAGAGTTCTTTGTTTGAACTAATTGCTACCTATCACTGTGGGATGTGTTAAAAATTCGAAGTAAATTATTCTTGTCCTGCGATCAAAATTTCATCTATTTTCAACTACAGCCGGAGAATAAGATTCAAGATTATTTCCTGTTTAAATCAATTTATGATAAAGCGTTTGCAATAAATTATTTAGATAAGCAGCTGATTCACACACAACTAAGACACAACAACAATACACAACATCGAAAGCAAGCTGCTCATTTTGCTACAGTAAACCATTATGTTCCATGCATGCATCCACACGCAGTTGAGTAGGCCTAACTTGTGCCCACAACATGTTCTCGCACTCAGAATTGCAGAACACGTGAATTCCGCTCCTCTGCTTTCACCAGAACTGCGGAACCATGCTTGACTTCTCGGGGCTATCGCTAGAAAGGGTTAGTCCGCAACCGGTGTGACGAACAGATTTCATGATGAGTTTTTTGTCCTCTTTTCTGAGGGTTATTTTTTCGATAGGGCTTAACATGGGCCCAGTTGACTGCAGGTCAGAATGCATTCGTTCAGTTTTACCTTTACATTAGGCAATCCTGCCACAATTTCCCCTCCAATCGCGCGCTCCTCCGCGCACACCGGTTGAGTGAGATGAGTTATGAGGAATGACAACGTACAACACGAGCGAACATTGAGCGTGAACGAAGGGTGTCCGATGGAGTTCCAGGGAAACCTGTTGTCTACTTACCTGTTTTATGTAGCAATCATTACCACAGCTCGCATCGATATGCTCGGTGAAGCTCGTTTGATTCTGGTCGTGATCGTCAAGCGATTCGCAATGCCGAGAACATGAAAAGAAAGAATTAGCAAAGGATTAGAGCAGCGATGTCAAACTCATTTGACTAAACGGACCAACATGCTTCTTGAAATAGTAGCACGGGCCGCAATCTAGTTATGTTATAAATAGTAAATATTACAAAGTTTTATCACAATGAATGATCTAACGAATAGTAGAAATATCTGCAAAGTTGGACATCTCTTCAGGTGTTCGGAATAGATGAACATTTACTGTCGATGCGCCACACCGATAGATAGATTTGGCTCGTAGCAGGCAGTTTGACAGTTCTGAATTAGAGCAAGGCAAACTTTCTTATTTGTGACATGCGCGATTCTAAATACTTGTATAGAGATGCTTGTATGATTTTTAGACACTCAAGGGACAGAAACATGACGTCTTGCAAGGGCAAAGACGCTGCCTCGTGCAACGGTCGTAAAAAAAAAAAAAAAAAAAAAAAGGCGAACCATTCAACAAACATGCTGACGATAATCGCGCATCTCAAGTTGCGGGTAACAGAATCTATTGGTTGGAATACCTCTACCCATATTGTTTAGCGTAAGAAATAGCACTCAAAGGATTGTTTACAAACAACCGATCTTCCGTCATGCACTTGCGTATGCATATGCCTGGAGAACGTCCGGCTAACCATCGGGACATCGGTAATAAAATTCTGGTTTGTGTTCGTCGCTTTGCGCCACTGAAGTGTGTCGCCCTATGGTCCCTTATTTGGGCGGGCATCTTGTTTACGCAACCGGACAAGTGCCTCAAGTGTTTCAGTGGCTACATGTCTATGTGATGGACTTTAGAAATGGGTACAACCGTTTGGAACTCTCCCGCTGTGTTGGGATAGGACCATGGCGCCTCGGTTAGAAATTTGTAATTGCCCGTAACGGTCAGGTAGATTATCTGTCTTTTTGGCTGTAACTGGTTTTCCAATTATGTGTACAATGTTTTAGAACTTGCCCTATAGTGTTTGAAAGATTATAAAGATTATAAAGCAGATGATGTTGGATTCCGATGCATTATTGGCATGACATTATATCTTCAAACAAAAAAAAATTAATTAATCTTTGAAGTAGTTGATACATTTTGGAAAAGAGAACTTGTTTTATTCTTACAGTTATAACGATATTCGGAGATACGTGGAGCATGCAAGTACCATTACGACTCTATGGAAGACTGATTAGTAAAAATAATTCTAAACCTAAAGTACAGCATTTTTATACTAGCGTTAGGGATGGTCTCAGCCACAATTGCTGCTAAAAGTACGCTCTATTTTTTTTTCTCTCTCTCTCTCTCTCTCTCTTTCTCTCTCTCTCTCTCTCTCTCTCTCTCTCTCTCTCGTGATCATATGCCACAAGCGTCCAAGCAAATGCGTTAACAAATTGAGGAAAAAAAGGTTAACTTTCGCTTGGTAACGATGCTGGTGGCGTTTACTGCACTTGCAATTTGCGTCCACATTCATTAGAGCACCGGAAATGTGCCGGCTTCCGGAGGTGCAGTACCTCCATGTCCTCTCTCAGGCTGCACTTGCCATCGTTTCATTATTACCTCTTCATACAGTGTTTTTTGTTTGTAACTTTCCTACCCTGCTCCCTTATGCCGTAATGCTGACCCTGTCATCTTAGGGCCCAGGCCACACAACATTAATACAAATTCAGGAAAATCCCCCTTTGCAACATCGAGTAACGCAGCGAGAGAGTGAGAGAGAGATAGAACAAAGAGAGAGCGAACGAGAAAGAGAGAGAGGGAGAGAGGGAGACAATTGAGAACAGTGGGAGGCTTCTAAAGATCACCCATACAACTCTTCTGTGTTGTTCCCTTGCGTTTTGATTCTTAAAACTCATGAACAAACGATGAAACATGATCTGATCAGTACAAAACCAACAACAAAAACAATCCATATTCAAACCTAACCGCTTGACCGTACCCAACAGCCGTTTAAATCCTTGTCAAGCCTTTAGTTTGCTTTAGTTTGCTACGATGGAAAATAACAACACAAAAGAAAAACCATACAACATTCCAAAAGGGATCACACCAAAATCAGAAAATAGATGAATCTAATGCACCTAAAAATCATGTTATGATCAGATCAGGGGGTGAGGAGGTACTGGCAGAAGAATCGTGAAAAAAAAAACAATGGAAGCACAAAAAATCAACTATCAACTGAGAAAGGCTTCGCACAGACTACGTATAAGGGACGAGATTATATTCGTATAGTCTTTCGAGGATACCTCCCAACACGCCCCCCTTCTTCTCCCTCGCAACGTCCCTTTTGCTGCCCGGTGACTGTATCTCGCGTCCTGGGCTTAATTTATTATGATTGGCCGAGCGGCCAATTCGTCTCAATTCCGGCAACGCAACCGGCATTATGGCTTCATTCCTGATTTACGTTCCGCGGTGCCGGTCAGCCAGGGAGCTCCCCGGAAGCCGGAAACAAACAGAGAGAGACAGATAGAGAGAGGGAGAGAGAGAGATAGAGAGAGCGAGAGAGCGAGATAGAGAGAGCGAGAGAGAGAGAGAGCGAGAGAGAGAGCGAGAGAGAGAGAGCGAGAGAGAGAGAGAGAAGAGAGCGAGAGAGAGAGAGAAAGAGACCTTAGAAGTGACAGTTGTAAAATGGAAAAAGTGTTTTAATTTGAAACATGACAAAAACACATGTATATACCAAGTGTCAAAAAGGTAGACATCGTATATAGTTCAAACAGTGTAAAAATTTCAAATGACTGATCATGGTAAAAAGTAACAAAAATTAAAATATTAACAACTGCTCAGCACTTCGAACCAGAAAGGGTTATAACAAAAAACTCACACAGTGAAGTGTAAAATTAAATGTAATATAACAAGAACAACGAGGAAGCTAACAAAACACATCCAAATAATGAAAACACAACGTAATTAGAGTGGACACTGAGATGGGAAGACCAAACACAGCACAAAACACTAGTAAAAAAACGGACAGAACCGTACAGGAATAACAGTCGGAATGGGAAAAGCTTTCAGGCGGTCGGGGGTGCGGTATGCATTTGTAGCGATCTGTCTCTGTTGCACTTTCTCGTGCTTTATCTTGTCCCGCTCTTGCGCCCTCCTCAACCGTGCATAAGCGCGGATTGACGCGGCGAGTTGGCGTTTGCTGGAGCGCGCCCATGCGTTATAAATTCTAATTGAGCCCCTAAACTAAACCTTCCGGTCTCAGTGGGGGTGGGGGGGAGCAGGGTACTGTATTCTGGGGTCCACCACTGTCAACTTCAGATGTTGCTCTCTCTTTCGTTTGCGTATCGTACCAACAAAACAAATCGAAACTGCAACAACGTAGCCAAGGTAGTCTTGTTTTTTTTTACACAACCGAAAAGTTTCCAAATTCAGCTGGAATTCAACCCATTCTTGCCCGATCATCCAGACAAGCTGTCAAGTTTGTCAGTCGGTGGCCCCAGTCAAGAGAGTAAGTAATAAAAAAAAGCAGAACGTCATAAGCATCACCACTTACAACTGTCGGGCATGCCGATGGGTCTGGTCCGGTTGGTTGCTTTGACCTGGTATTTAGAAATAGCGAAGAATGCGCCCATAATTCCTCAGGCAATCTGTTGTCACTGGCTGCGGATAGACAGCTCGCGATAGCATCCCGTCCATTGCATAGTGCGAATTTTTCGCAAATTATTATTGTTCGGGTTCGCTTCGCCTCGCGGGTTTTCTTCCCCGATCCATTCTTTGCGGCATGTCGGTGACATTTTTGCGTCCCAAACTGCGACTCTTGCGTCACTTGCAGTGAACTAGGAGCAGTGGGCCAAACGGATGAAAGAACAGTGGAAGTAAGTAGTGTGAAAAAAATGTGGCCAACACAACCTTTCCGACACAGTTTATGCATTTTTACACCCATTTTGCGCATTTTTTGCCCTTCCCACCGCCTCCCATTTGCCCATTTAACGCGCCTTTCTAACGAAGAGGGTATTTGTCACGATGCTGATTGTTTCTCTCCGTTCTATTGTACTTGTTCTTCACCGGTACCAGGGAAGTTCCTCTAGGGAAGATGGAAGGAAGAAAGATCTGCCCGAAATGTGCAACCATTCCCGACCCAACCTGCCCAACCGCCCCTCCCCCTCCCCTTCCCTCCCGAACCCGCAAGATATGGCCCATTATTTATAGATTAAATTAGACAAAACGCGTTAAAAAAGAAACGCACGTAAAAACCGTAAGATGGTGTGCAGTAACCACCCCTCCCCCTGCTGAAAAAAGATATCATGTCGGCAGGGCAGGGGGCAGTGTGGGCACAAAATAAAAAGAAGAAAAAAAACCAGTGATGCGATGGTTCCTTCACCTTCCCTGCCAGTGTTTAATAAGCAACGGCCAACCAAGCCACGCGGTAGGAAATATTTGCAAACATTTTTGCCTCGTGTCGATTTTGTCGCTCTCGACAACGCCGCCGATGATCTTCTGAAGAATGGGGAGTCTCTGAAGCTGGGTTAGTATAAGTTGGCGACCCAAGTCATTGACTTCTAATCACCCCGGTGCTGTCTCGATGGCACTCCTAATTGTATTGTCGATCAGAAGCGCTGAGGTATTGTGGTTTCAGGGGTTGGGTTGGAGATGAAAAATGAAATAGGACCTGCTAGGAAATAAAACTTTCACACACACCGAGTGGTTGCGTTGAGGTACTGGTGTGCTTATTTTTAGCGACCTTTACTTGATTGCAAGCGCATTCCGAACCGTTACCATGACTTGTATGGATGAAGGCGATAGAGAAAGAGAGAGAGTGAGAGTGAGAGATGATGAGATAACTTTCAAGGATGAACCCAATAAATTTGTAATGTATATCTCGGAACCTGGGAGGACGTGCTTTAATACTCCTGGGAAATCATCGGGACAGGTAGCACACACACTGTCCGATGCCTAAATCCGGTTTTGCGGTTAGAAAGCGTTCAACCACCAAGCGGTGATATCGATGACGACGCAGTTTGCTCATGATCGAAATTTCGTTAGGATCGAGATCCAGTAGAATACACAGACACCAACTCTGTCCTGAAAACGCAACATAAACTCCCGGGGATGGGGAGCATTCAGCTAGCGAGCCTCGACGGAGTTAGGCCATCTGTCTCAATGGTATTAATTCATATCAAACGCGCAGAGACCAAGCCCGTATGTGGAGACAAACGCAGCCAAATGTGTCCTCTTTGATACGATCAGTTCTCCCGCCCAGTGCAATATATATGCAGTGGGTGCAGTGCAATATATGCAATATATATATGTATATATATATATATATATATATATATATATATATATATATATATATATATGTATATATATATATATATATATATATATATATATATATATATATATATATATATATATATATATATATATATATATATCGTTTCTGACAACAGTGTTTGATTGAGATTTCCGTGAACTCAATTTGCAACTTCTTCTGCGTGCATTCCGCGAGCACTAAACCCTCCGAGGGGGACACTGTGTGCTGTGCCATGCCGTGCTGGTGTGTCCTTTTTACGGCCAATGTGAATGAGCCGGCGGCCTCTGTCGCCACAGTATTCGTGTGGTCATCGCCTCTTACTGGGTCACGACTGGCTGCGACTAATCGCTTGCGTTCATTCAAAAAAATCACCCAAACGAATTGTGCTTCATTGCCTCATCTCTCTAGCAGGAACTTCCAGCAGCGTGTACTAGTTGGTTTAATTCTTGTTTATCTCTCTATCAGTGCTCTCTGCTCGCTCATCTCTCACGCTCTTTCTCTCCTTTCTCTCTCTCTCTCTCTCTCTCTCTCTCTCTCTCTCTCTCTCTCTCTCTCTCTCTATCTCTATCTATCTTTATCTATATATATATATATATATATATATATATATATATATATATATATATATAATATATATATATATATATATATATATATATATATATATATATATATATATATATATCTCTTTCTCTCTCTCGCTGATATAACCTCTGGATTGTTCCTCGCTCATCTCCGAAACACAACAAGCAAACAGGAAGAATGCGATACCCCGAGTAGCGACTCATGGAGGCGACCCTATACAGAATGCAGAACCATCCGCAGCCTGTGGCTGAGAGGCAGCGTACCGGAACGACTATGATCTCCTATTTGATCTTACCCGACTGCAGATCCACATTACAATAACAAATGGCTGCCCCCTTCCACTGGGGCAGAGGCGTTCTGCATAGATCGAACGAAGCAAACCCCAGGAAATACAGGTGGAGTACATGGTAGTGGGTGGAAGTTTGTTTAGTGTATTGTTCCGGTGTCACGCTCCACTTTGACTGGATGGCGATGTCACCAGACTAAACATACATCCCCACATGAACCACACCAACAATGCGTCGACGCATCACCTTTGCGCAATGTTACGGTGGTTTGTGTTGCGTCGCGATGTTCAACAAGAAGCTGCCATGTACATGACATAAACCAGGAAACCTGTTCCATCCTATGCATGAAAGCGTTGATGCGCTAACGCACTACACACAACCCCGAAACCCCCTCATTGATACGAGACGAGGCTTCCACACTTCGGAATTTTGTGAAGTACTGCAACGGCCAACTTGACAGCCGAGCTGACAAGCTTAGCTGAACCGTGCTGATACCGGGGCCGGTTGGTTGTACTTGCCCGAAGATAGTAGTACCGGCGCTTCGTTCACGAGTTCAGGCTTACCTTGGCACAGCCTCCTACCTTAGGCGTAGCTCCACGTTCCAGCTGCATCAGGACTTATCAGGAAACAAATCTGGCGCTATTGCGGCTCGCAGGAACACCGGTCCAAAAAAGAAAAAAAGCCGGTTTTACGGGGCCGCGAGACGTTTGACCAGAATCGTGTCTGTGTTTGTGTGTTTATTTTTTTTCTCCACAAATGCCCTAGGGCATGCAAAAGAAAGCATAAATCTTAGCGGAGGATCGACAGGACTCGTACCTCCGAGCCGGGAAGGATTGCCGGAATCACGGCGCGCGCTGCCTGACTTGACAACTTGAAGGGGTTGCACAGGTCATCGCGAGTCAGCGCGATAGCGGGGGGTTGTTTGAGTACCCCGAGAACCCGAGAGCTTCATGGTGCGTCTGTTTCCGATGCCCTTACGCCCAGCAGCGTGGGGAAGGAACGAGGTATTTTGAAAACCGACGAGTACGATAAGGCGTCAGACACATCGAACTAAGCAACCAATTACGATCAGTGGCTCTATCGTGGTGGGTCGGACGCGAACGAGCATAATGAGTTGTGGCGCGGTCCGGCCTGAGCGATAGGGCGATGATGGTCGAAATCGAAATCCGGCGAGCGTCTGCGTGCGACGCGAGTGTTTTTTGTTATTGCTTGGGCTCAGAGTTTACTGGCCCTGAGCCAGCAGCATGCGTTGTTTGTGGATGTAAGTAAATTACTAGCTTGCATTCCACGTTTACTCCTATCCGCTGTGCGAGCGGTGAGAGAACACAATCGGTTTTTTTCTTGCTCAGGATTGCTTGAATCTTCCTGCAAGCGGGAAGGCGGGATAAGAGCTCTAAAAGTTCCGCGGACCAGTGTTGTGAGTCGCTACTGATGCATCAAGCGCATGACACGGTTGGGAGCCTTGCCTTGCTCTTATATTCCCGTCTTCTTTGGTTCGTCGGAATATATATATATATATATATATATATATATATATATATATATATATATATATATATATATATATATATATATATATATATATATATATATATATATATATATATATATTTCTAAGGAGCGGAGAGGAAAATATTCTCCTGCGTAACGCTACATGCTGTTCTATCACACATAAAAATGGCAAGGACCATAGCACATGTTGTGTGTTGCTCGCACCATCAACTATACCATGGGGCCATTGCGAGGTCTGGCTCAAATTTGCTGCTTATTGTAGACACTGAGTCAATCGGAAAAGTGTCCAACAAAACCATTCTAAACGAAAGAAAACAAAATCAGCATAATAGAAGTTTGTTAGAGAAGTCTTAAATTTGGTTTAAACTGCGTTTGTTTTTACCTCTAACCAGGCCCTATCGGGGCTTTCGAAAATGGTACGCTAAAGACGATTTCCTGTAGACTACTTCTGGAATCCTACTCCGTCCCAAATTCTGTACTACTCTTACATCGTTTTTGACCACCCCGTTCCACCTCCTTTCTTTAACAAACCAATCATCCTTCATCGTCCGAACTGCAGCTAAACCCAAATCCATACTCTGCATCACTAAGCCCCAAAACCTCCAACACGCACATAATTTTGCCCGGGAACCCTTCGGACCGACCGGTAGCGACCGCAGCTAAAAGTGTATGTCGAAAAAACTGCAACAATAATGATTAAATAACTGCCGGATGTAGGCTTCCTGTTTTTTTCAGGGTCTGTACGGAAAGAGAGACGAGAGAGAGCGAAAGAGAGAGCGAGATAGAGAGAGAGAGAGAGAGAGAGAGAGAGAGAGAGAGAGAGAGAGAGCAAGTGAAAAAGACTGAATGTATAAAAAAAGATCCAAAATATTGTCCCTCGCGTTCCCCTCTAAAGTTTTGGTCCACGCTGGTCAACTATCCATCGCGAGGATGGTCAGTGGGCAGTGTCATTCCACTTGCATCGCCGCTTAGAACGCGCTCACAACTTTCCATCCCAGCGTTTGAAGTTGTTTTATTATTTTACATTTTTCATGTGTCCGCTTACTGTCTCTATCTCTCACTATCTGGCTCTCTTAATATTTTTTTTTATTTCAACCGTATATAATCCCTCCATTGCAAATGGTCCAGTAATTGGCCATTGACGAGTATCGCGACACGCGAAACGTTGCGACAACTGTTGCATTCGGCACTGTACGCAAATTACTCGGCGAGCCAATCAGAGAGATACTTCCAGCCCCCCTCACGCCAATCGCAACCGAAATGAAAGATCATTTTTTCAATTGTACTGGTGGTGGAGGATGCTGGTTCCATCCGTTCGACCCCTTAATAATAAAAACAAATCAAAAGCAACAAAAACTAATGGAACAATGACTGCGTCAGTATTACCAGCGAATTACTCTTTCGCTGCAGCTTTGCTGTGATCTACCGGGAGCCGGGGCTGAGGTAAGTGACGAACGCATTGGCATGCGAAGTTTTGATTTAGGAACGATAGGTTATCGTAGACCACACTACCGGGGGGCACAAGTGTTTCCGGACAAGTGTTGTCGCACCCGTGTCCATCCGTTTCGCTAGATTGCACAATATGGAATTTAATTAAGTCTAAGCTCTACGTAGTGGGAAAGTTTTCGGTTAATTGCTACATTTCTCGCTAAATTTAATGAGCATAAGCTCGTGTTTTATGGCTTGCCAGCATTTTACGACAAAAATGGTGAACTGTTCTACCCCTTGGGGTCACAATTTCAATCGCCCAAAAAATGATGTACTGTGTCTTGGGCGTCCGGACGCAGAAGGCTGATAAACCTTGGCGGTTTATGACAGCACGGTTCACCCATTATCGGTAGCAGTGGGGTGTTGATTTTTTTTTCTTTTTTTCAAAAATTCCAGGAGCAAAAGTCCTGACCGTGCTGCATCATAACTGTCATAAAAATCTACATTGAACTGTCTGTCTGACGGGGCCTCAGTTTGTCGAAAGAGTGTTAAAGAGCCTGCAGATCAATTAGGTTGCGTTCGATACGGTCCCGTAAAGGAACGACAATAAACGGTGTTGTGGTAACGGTAACGTTGCGCCCTCGGAGATGTGTTCTTGCGGTTCTGGAGCGGATGACCCATCCCAACAGTATCTTCCGTTGTGCTCAAACCTAGCTGACACTCCTTCTACTGTAACCGAAACTTCTCAACCATTCTTTGGAATCCAGCCTGTCAGTCTACCAAAGACCAAAGCAGCGACACTAATCGGCGCGCGAGGGTGTCAAATCGCGTCATAAAGTGAGCTGCGCACTGTCGATTGCAGGCGAACCGTCCCGGTGCCTCGAGCGGTTACAAAGGCAAATGCACAGAAGCAGCACTCTTGAGCGCACTTGACGAAAGGAACGCAACGAAAAGGACGCTCGAGATAGCAGCAGCAACAGCAAAAAAGGCAAAACAGCAGGGAAAAGGCTAACCACCGGCTTTTCGTGTGCCCCCGATTAACAAACAAGCGGGCAAAAATCCTAATGCACAATGGAAGCAGCTCATACAAACATCGTGATAAAAATATGGTGTCAATTAAAATTTAACATTAGTTCAATTTAATCCATAGTTTAACGCTTTTGTAATAGATTCCTTGTGCTGGTACCGTGAAATCGCTTTCCTATTATTACATTATTATGCATGTAAAAAAACATATCATAAGAGAGTGAATTGATATTGGTTTTTACATGTTTCAAACAACATCATAAGCAATAAAATTATTATAGAAAATCCGACCTTAGTCCACCAAGTCCAGAAAAGAACCAAGTAACTAAAATTAAACCGGCAACGCTGGTATTTCACAGTATATTGCAGTACGTGCTTAAATAACGTTGGAAATTAATCTTCAATATTACCTACATATATCTTATTCTTTAAATATTTGCATCTATGGAAAAGCTTTCAAAGCAAATAATATTTTGATCCCAGCTATAATGTATATTCTTACAATCTTTATCTAGAAAATGTGCTCAAATGCATCTTTGTCTTCTTATCAAAATTATCGCGTTTATAAAAACTCATAATTAAAATATCTGCTACTCAAATTATCTGTGTGGTTTGTCATCCCTACCAGAATAATACTATTACAAGAAGTAATATGGCCTATACTTCTTGCAAACTGATATTTACAAAAATGATGTAACTTGTAATGTTGCACAAAGTGCATCTTGATTTTTGGACACAAACTTAATAAATCACAAACTACAATGTGTAGAACTAGGAAAATCACGAATATACTAAGTCCTATGGTTTTCACCGTGTCAAAGAGAGATATTAAACTCTTTCAACATTTTGAATTCGAAACATTTTTCATGTTTGAAAAATAATGCATTGCGCTTCACGAGGTTCAGAAGTCGAATGTTTTGCCTTTCATAATGAAATAGTATCTACTTTGAAGCAAAAATGCGAACAGTGAACCGACCACTCCGGCAGTCAGACAAAAACAGTCTGGGTTTGGTTGTCTCCTTCCTCCTATTCCTGAATAGCATCGACGTCGGAGGAAATATTTGCGGAACAGCAGCATACTTTCGTTTTTTATAGTAACGTCGTTGTCAGTATTACCAGTGGTTCGTACACGGCGCACAACATTTTCTCGCCATTGCCATGCTCTACCTCGGCGACGAATCCTTCCGAACCCACCAATCCCTGGAATACCTTGTAGAGTGTTTGTGCTACCTTTTACATGGGATAGTTTTTTTATATTTACCTTTTCAAAACACCATCCCTCTTAGCTCCCGTAGCTTCTTCTCCACATCGTCATGGCTCTCGCCGGCCTTCAGCTCCTCTGCAACGTAGTTCACTGATTAGCAACGGTGGAAAGCACCACGAGTACCAACAGGGAGGCCGTATTAAAACAAACACTATCTAATCACTAAAGGGAAGACGATTAGACATACGGCCTCACGCGGGCCAGGCCAAGAGATACTTGGCGCGGGAATAATTTCGATTTTGGAGGCAAGCGCTTCAATAAAACAAAGCAAAAGAAGATGAATCTGACTCTCACTCTAGCTCGGTCTATCTCTTCCCGATTATTTGTCCCGAACGGGCGTATAGCCGTTACCCGCCATGTTCTAGATAAGGAGAAAGAACCAAAAAAGGAAATCGCTTTTCGTTCAATTGGCTGTGTAAGTAACGTCCGTTGCATGACACACCGTGGGCACGGGTACGCAATTAGAAACCAAAACTATGTGCTGGGAACCATCGAAAATAGCATGAAACACATTTGCATCCGCACATTTGGATTTTTATCGCTGATCGTTCTGTCAATTACAATTCAACCATTAAATCAGGCAACAAGTTTGGAAAGATTTAACTGCACAAAAATCAACGTAATATGTCTAAAATCAGGTTTTGAAGGCCCTCTGAGCCGCCCGCTAGACCATTTTATGAAGATGTACTTGGATCAAACTCATTGGAATATTACCTTTTTTTCATTGTAGTTGATCCTATACGGTATAAATATTTATTGAATGTAACTTATCGATTAAACAATGTTGTTTAGCAAAATGATTGAGTGTCGTTTTACTCATACATCTGATTGACTTTAGGGTTAAACTCAGAGAGGAATGTTGAGTTATCTGTCAACAACAACTAATTGTCAACCTACCTCGAGCGGCTTTCGAGTTACCCAATATTGTCATTGTATTGTCATGGTTTTGACCCATTTGCTTTTGTCTCTTATTAAATGTAAACAACGATTCTTGCCGATAGCGAAAAACATGTTATGGTTTACAGGGTTTTTCAATTGAATAAATAACGTTTTTATTGATCTCAACACCTTTGATTTCGATGTCACTATTTTCCAAGACTTACTAATACATGCGTCCATATTGTCAACCCATTTTCATTCGATGTCAACATTGGCTGCTTCAATGTGATAAAATTCAAATGTAGACTATTTTGTAGCGGACTGCATGCATTGTATGTTGTTAACGCTTGTTTAAGGATCTCTCGAGATGACGTAAATGTGTGAGGATGGTGCTAATTTAACTAAAGGCTAAAAATATTTTATTATGATTGAAAGAATAAAAATTAAACAACGAGGAAATTGCAAGTATAATTAAATAATTGGATACTATTTACTAGCAACAAAACGTAGAAAGTATTGCATATTGCGTTTTGTTGCTAGAAGACGCCATAACTTGGGTTTATACAAAAAGCTTTATGCCAAACTTTTGACATATTTTCTTTCTGAACAGTGGTTCACCGAATTTCATCAACAGAATGTCTGTCACAAGCTCAAATCTTGAATCGATCGTGTCCTTGATACTCAAGACTGTTTACCCGTTTATATGGGTAAACCAATCAACTCACTTATATCCTGGCCAATGAGTAGTTATGGCAGATTTAGATCATCTACGGTCATTACGCCACATAAGAAGAAACGATGCTTTGGGATAACATTGTTTGAATAGTTTTTCTATCATTTTTTATTAAAACGATAAATTAATGCTAACCGGTGGGAAAACGGGAAACGCTGCGTGCGTTAACAATTAAAACCGTTGTGCTAAAGTTTGCGCAGCATATGTCACACTGATTTCTAATTGCCATTTGCGATCCGATATAAAGCAACAAGTGCGTGCTGTCCGTTTATACTGGCAGCGCGTTTGTGCGTCTTTTGGCGAAACAACTCTCCCCTATAACCCTTGCTAGAAGATGCCAGGGATTGTTGCGCGCGGTACAAAATAAAACGAAAAGCATACGGTGCGCGAACCGTCGCATGCACTGGAGCATGGTGACCAATCATTTTTCCAGGTCAGCACCAGGTTCCGGTAGGCGAGCGTTAAATTCCTCCCTGCCCCTCTCTCCCCCATCCTCCATCCTCCCTTTTCCGGGCTTGTGTGCATGCGTGAGTGAGTGCGTGAAGCATGAAGGGGACCCGGGAGCCCAGGGGGAAGGTGACTCCATCATTGTTCGCTGGCCGATTGCGGAGGCGCAACCGAGCGCGGTAGTGAAACGGCAGCACCTCAAATTGTCACAGATAAGGTCAACACGGGATGGTGAAGTGGAACCGTGGGGATGACCGTGGAGGCGGGATTGGTATTATAATTTTGCCTCCATTATGAGTGTATTAGCTGCGGCTAAGCTAGGCAGCAGCACCATCAGCAACAGCAGCATCCACAGAGACCTGGTGTGCTGGCGATGGGTACCGGCGGCGGTGGACCCTTCTTCCAACCGTACCAGTGGTGTTCAATTTGACGCCAGAACTCCTACTACCTGCTACCGTTGGTGTGGCATCTGCCCCACTGTATAGCTAGAATATTTGGAGCTGGAAGTTATTTTATTTGCTAAACCCACTTTTAGCTTAGTGTAGCTTCATCGGTGAGCTTAGTTAGTTATATAAATTAACAGTTAAATCTTCAAATGTATTCGCATTAACACTTAAATGACATTATGCGGGTGACTTGATTTGAATCCGACATAATGCAAACTATTAAAAACGAAGCTACCGTACCTCTCGTCACAGAACCGAACGATAGCCTTGAGATTTCGCATCCAGAGCAAAGCATAATCAAGATAGATAGAATTGAACGTAATTAAAAGCAATCGTTTTCGCAAGGACAAGACGATGCAAAAATGGGCTAGAGCAAAAAACTGGAGAAGGGGGAGGGGGGGAGGGTAGCTGATATGAATTATTTTGACAGAGGGCTGAAGAATCGCTCCCGCTCTGGTAAAAAGAACACAGCCGTAACATTTGGCACATGGCTAATATGTTCGGTTGCTAAATGCGCGAAGAATCAACAACAAAGCAGCATCGCATTTGTGTATGGTTCGATTAATAATCATGTTTGTAGCATGTTGGGCTTTAAACTTAGACGTTTTTAGCTTGTTGAGCATCTTCTAAACTTTGGTTGCATTCATTACTTAAAGCCATCTTTATGTTGCCTGATTTGAGTGATTTGAGGAAAATATAGTAGCTCAAAATGTCTAATTTACCAAGAATTGTAACATAGAAATCTATGGTTCATCCTTTAAAATTAAAATATATATTTTTTTGATTATCTTTCAAAAGATAAGATTAAAAAAACTAAACAAGCAGCCTTGCACAAATAAAGCATTAATTAGCTACTAATTGCTTTGATTTGATGTTTAATGGTTGTGTAGTTCCAGGTTGTGAACTACCAACAGCACCTCCCGGAGAAACAGACCAGTTGTTTACCTACCTGATCGGGACAACGGTTGATGCAACCCGTCTCAAGGTCCTGAATGGCGCCGGAGTAGTCATCCTCGCCAAGCTCGGCGGACGTCGGAACGGTCGACCCGTCCACTCCGGTTGATAGGAGGACGGTAGCTATCGTTGCCACTAATGCTAGCAGCTTCACCGTTGATAGCGACCGGTTGACAGTAGACGTGTGCCCCGCAACCCATTGATTGATGCGCAGAGCTACACCGCCACGGTTCCGGGCCCTTCCGGTTCCGGTTGGCCCCGGGGGCCACGTGTTTGACATTCCGTTCCCTAGCCTACTGCTGGTGTAATTATTGGGGTAAGAAAAGTTTCCCGATTTCTCCGAATCACCGCTCCCGACACTCACACCAGGTTTGTATAGAACTATTTTTCACACGTTACAGATGTTGAAGTTACACTTTTAAGCTAGAGGACGCTCCTATGCTGCACCGAGTTTGTCTAGCGCTTACAGTTAGTCCTATTTTGAACTCCGATCGCTCGATTGGTTAATCAGCCTTATTTGTAAAGGAAAAAGACAACTTTGATCCCAATTGCATGTTTTTTATCAAGCATTTCATGCTTTACTGCAATACACCTAACTGTTAACGATCACCGAGCAAAAAACAATCACTTGGGACATTCTTGCTAAATATGTTACAAATTCATTTCCACTAAAACTATCTTCACTGTCTTGGTTAATAATCACTTCGAAATTTGAATGCCAGATTCTTGCCGGTAAAACACTTCGAACGCTCTTTTTTTCAACTACGTAAACCAAGCATAGTTCGGACTCGATAAAACCACAAGATCAACTTTCAAAAACATAAAATCGTTACACCAAACAACGCGTGCTGCCGCAAAATATCAGAAAACGACACAATCACACGTCACGGGATACGGAGCAGCGGCAGCGTGCGCGCAATTGGCTCGATCACTTGCGACTGCTCGAATGAAATGCTCCCGACAGAATATTCGCTCCCAAAGTGGACGCATTGTTCATTTGCGTTCTGTACCAAGCGATCCCCTCTCTCTCTCTCCTTCTCCCTTTGTTTCTCTCTCTCTCTCTCCTTCTCTCTCTCTCTGTCGCTATCCTTCTATCTTGCTCCCAGCGTTCGCACTTGCTCACGCCATTTGCCGGGTTATTGCTTCCCCGCTGGAATTTGGAACTGGAGTAAAGTTTCGAATATATTCAGCATGATCGGCAAATCGGTTTGTTTTGTTACTTTCGCTCTCGTGCACGAGTCCTCTCTTGCGCACACAGGCGCATTCATTTATGAATGAAACGATCGTCGCAACAAATCGGTGCAAGAGTTCATGCAGGAATGGCCGTTGCAGGGATTTTTGTACTGATTTAAGTTTTAAGTTATTTTTTAGCTTTAGAGACACGAACAAATTTTTTTAATTGAACCGATACCCTATCTAATGGAGATTTATTAAATCTGTAATTATCTACGCAAAAAATAAATCGGTAAAAACTATAAATCTGAAACCATTTCGATTTTTCAGCTGTATTGCATTCTATATAGCAACTAAAATATATTCCAGTCTATTGTAGACTCTTTTGTTTTTAACTCTTTCTGTAACGACACCAATTTGTTTTTGAAATTTTTTTATGCTTTTTGTGTAAATCTAACAGGCGCGAGGCAGTGACAAAATGTTGAAAAATTTGTCAACTTTGACAAAATAGCTTGTAAATTTTCTCTTGAAAAGCGAGTTTTCTCGTGGTGGCATAAAAAAACATTGACAAAACTTGAACAACGTAAAGCTATACTACATGACAGAAAGTCAAGCCTCTCTTGTTAGCTGATAGAGAGATTAGGAGCATGAATATCAATTGATATTTTGTTTATAAAGTATTAAAATGAAACGTACATCAATTAAAAATAATGCACTTTAGCAATGGGTAGCAACTGCGCCAGATTACGCTGTAATTTTTAACGCTTTTTCGTAAACGCCAAATTGTGTCACTTTTTCGTCAACATGTTTCACCTTTGGCTGCGCATTCTTACTGCTCGTTGTGCTACTGTCATATTCTCAACCGAGAGAACTATTTTTCTCTCCGTCTTTTGGTGTGATACTCAACACTACTTCTTTCATTTTACTAGGCCAGTTGTCAGCAACCTTACTTCTTCTTCATCTTATTCGGCGCAAAAACTGTGGTCAATTGAGACTTGCTGATGCAACAAGGCAACAGAAGTTTTTCATTCAACCGAAGTATTTTTGTTTTGTATTTTGAGCATCGATATTTTACTAAGCGAAGCATAAAAAATCGTCACTTTTGTAGAGTTAAAGGGAAAGAATGATTTTTCCCCCTCCCGTCGCCTCGATCGTAATAGGGCGGGGAGTTTGCGCGGGGCGGGGAAAAGTTTGGAGACTCCTGCTGTAGAGCATCGATATCAAAACCACTTCACCATACGGATCAAAATGCTACCGTAAACAATAGTGTATTTCACAAAGTAATGTTTACTGTATTAAAGCAAATTGTTTACTAAGCAGCAGGCGATATTATTTAAAAAAAATATATAATTGTAGGAAAAAGTTGCCGAACACTGCACCAGATGATCCGAACTTCTTCTGCACATAGCGATACACCATTTTTGAATCCAAAATGAACTACATCATATCGCGCCATCCAAGCCAACTGCTCGATTTGGAGAAGGCAGCAAGCAGGTTGCACTAGCATGATGTAGATGGCAGCACTGCACGTTCCAAATTTTTAAAGCTATCGATGAGCTACTTTTATATACCAATTTACATTTTTATAGACTTTGAATCTGGCTGGCTGCTTTCATCCCTTTTAATCTAATTGCATCTTAACAATCTGCATATACAAGGCATATCCTAATTCTATACTTTTCCGTTCTTTCTATTTCAGACTATTTTTCGTTCTCTTCACTTATTTGTTGCAGCGAAAGCGAGCCATCCGATTGGGTATCGATTTCGTTCAACTGCTTGACACGGTTCAGTGCTTATTCTACTGCAACATTTTCTCGGGCGCAACTCTTCGGAATCATATCATCCACTGTCTATTGAACAAACGGGTTAAACGATAGGCAGAGAGCAGTTCCACAACTGAAATTCACCAGATAGTTGATGTCACACTTGCCATGATGAATGGCAGTCATAGATCTAAATATAACAGTTAACAATTGTATATTTACCATATACTGGAATGCGCAACATCTGACTTTGATATGAAATCGTAATAGGATAAAATTTAATGTTTTTTAAGCGTCTCCCAGGCCTATCGGTTTTTAGGAGCCCACAAGGATTGGAAAAGGCAGCCCTGGATCAGGCAACCTGAAAAACGGTCAGCAGTCTGGCCATACCAATGCGGCGTACTCGTTCTAGCTACCTAGAAGAAGCAAATGTAGACGACAGGCGTTATATTATTGATCTGAAACTGTGTATTGCGACTCATTTGCTAAAATACTCCAGCATGTCATCATATTGGAACTCCAAACATCACCATTTGATGTTAACAAAAATAATAACAAAACAAACAAGATACCACAAACGACTCCAATAGTTACCGAATCTATTTTGTTTTTTTTCTTATTTTCTGCATGTGTTATGTTTTAGTTTACCTTTGTAAAACACCTCATTCCATCCACGCCGGCTCACTGTCCTACCGGGACCAGCCCAAATGGCATTGAAATCGCTTAGTTGTATCATACACCTGGGTTTCCACTAGCTGCTGTGTGCTTACGTGTTGGTTTGTTAGTGTAAATGTAGGATTTTTTTTTTATTTTCATTATTTAAGTAACCGTTCATACATTTGCCGCGGCGCCAAATCTCACCGCGGGCTTTACACAGAACTAACGTTAAACTCTAACGCTTGCCAAAGAGGTCCTCTGCAAGGAGTTTGCTGTGATTCGTCTCCCGTCATGTGTACGGCTTCAGTACAGGTTGTCATTTCTTTGCCACCTATTTGCTTCTATACGGGTCAGTAATTGTCAAACCTTTACCTCCCTGCTAGATGATTATTTTGTCCTATCTAAACGAAAAATGAGAGAAATATTCCGCATAACGTCCTGCTCATGCCGAAAGAAGGTTCTCTATGATTCCGGAGACATCACATTGTTCTTGAAGTATTGTGTTTGGTTTTTGCTTTCTTTCTCTTTTTCTATAGATTTGCCTCTCTGTTACTTTCACTTTTGCTATGTATTTCACCTAAATTTGTATAACTATAGAATCGGTTCTTTTTATATATCTCAACAGGGTTAGAAGGAAGAAATAAGCACTAGTAAGGAAAAGGGATTGAGAAGAGGGTAAAAATGAACAAGAGTTTAACAAATTTAATGAGGCTAGGATGAGTTTTTTGCAGCACCGACGCCTCAACGCACGTCCACGTTTCTCACCTATGTATACTATCTGTACACCTCGTGTCGGTGCATTTCAGCGCATCCTTTCAGGAAGTTAAACCAACTCAGAATGCTTCACGACACAAACTGTTTAAGGTTGGCTAAGGAAAAATACAATATATTATATGTATATATATCTATTATTAATAGTGTATATCTATCCATATGGGGTTCTTTTTTTGTTTTAAAACAACTATTCCGCAGAACAGTGCGCACCGTACGTTAACCTGCTTTTGCTTCACAACAACGATTCAAGTAAAACATGCACATTGAAAGTCACACACTAACGCCATTACAGTTCAGCCGTATATAAATGTGTCCGCTGTGTGCTACACTAAACACGGCCCGGCTTACCGAACTACTACTAGTACTTGCCGCCAGCAAACCACCGACAAACCAAATGTGTGCACCGTGCAGGCAAATGAGGGTGTAAGTGTGCGGGGATGTTTAAGTCTACGACCGCCCGTCCAGTCGCAAGCGTAATAGTGTTACCGCCATTTTTTCTTCCTAATCTCGCCTATGTTTCGCCTGTTTAACTGACACTTAAATCGCCGACAGATTTATAATAAATGCGAAGGCGGCAGCTTTGCGGATTCAAGGGGTAGGCGCATCCCGGACATGATTTGCATGATTTTTGGCCTGGTACTGCCTACTATGCATCGAAGTACGCAAAACGCATATCGAAACGATGCAATGTCATAGTTCCTTGGACAGTACATCTTGCATAAGTAATTAACTGTACATTCCTCGACACAACGATGTGTTATCCGGGATGTACTGGAACCTGAACCCGACAGTAACAAAATTATCGCCCCTAAAAGTAGCAGAAGACTATTGGGAGTATTTTTGGTTTTTTGTATTATTCAATAGTATTTAGTAAGGCAAGCGATTGCATAAATTGAAAAATAGTTTCTACTAGAGCACGCTTTTCTTATCAGCATTATCCTGATCTTAATTTCCTTTCGCCGACTGCAATGACATCTATCACTCGCTATCTTTAATGTTTCCTAACCGCGCGTCAGTGCAACGTGTATAAACGTGTCTAATATACGTTTTTATTTTTCAAATATACTTTTAATTAAAGTAATGTTGGAAAACAATCACAAGACGAACGCGTCGTTTATAGTATTGTCATTTAAAATTGTATTAAGTTTACGTAATAGAGATTAAAGTAATAGTTTGGGAGGTTTTTTTACATCTTCTGTTGATTAGATGGCTTTGAACGAGCTATGAATTTACGAACAAAGAGTTGTTAATTTTTGTGTTTACTTTCCTGTGCAAAATATAAACATATAAAGCATAGATGAAAGGAAAGATGGGCGATGTTGGGCAAATAAAATAAATGTATGAGAAGAAAACTCTGCCTTTAGACATGAATCGCGAAGTAACGATCAACAGCCAATGTCCCATTTACTATTTCATTATAATCTGCAGCATTCGGTCTTACTCTCTTTCTCTCTCCCTATTTCATTATCTTTCGTTTGCTGTTGTCCATCTCAAGGATCGCGTCTACCGACAGTACGGTAATGTAATGAAAGCACCCAACAGCTATGGCCTTCCAGCGACAAATCCTAAGACATTTAGTATTTGAACAATTCCTTACAGGGATTTTATTATTTTTATAAAATCATTCATTTTTATCGCCTACCTCTCTCTTGCTCTCTCTGTCTCTTTCTCCATTTCTTTTTAACTTTTCCCTTTCTCGAAGATACTCTAACATGACGCCTTACAGATAATAACATTTATAGTATCACAAAATTGGTTGTATTTGAAAGTGTTGTCCTGCTGTTGGCGGCATCGCCGGACCGCACTCAAGTCAGCCCGCTAAGATGATGGTCCGATAACTTCTATACGGCCGTCTCGTGATCGGTTTCATCGATTCGCCCCAGCCGCCACGCATTATGATCGGTTGCTACTAAAAGAGGTCACAAGAAGGAAGACAGTAACGTCATCTACACCGACTTTCGAGCAAAAACCTTGGAACAGCATTGTTCTACTATTGCACATTTTTGGCGTTTCCAATTATAAAAGATATATATATATATATATATATATATATATATATATATATATATATATATATATATATATATATATATATATATATATATATATATATATAATATATATATATATAATATATATATATATATATATATATATATATATATATATATATATATATATATATCTATATATATATAATACAGTAATGGAACCCATCGATGATCTACGAGTAAAATCATTCAAATTATTGGGAATTCTACATTTCCAATTTCCGGTCCAAGAATGAGGACCGCAAAGTTTTCCTCCAGGAGGTAAAATGGGGATTTGGGAACGATCGACATGAAAAAACGTAGAGTACACGTAAATTATTGGTAAAACACCAAAAAGGAACCTGTGCTTAAAATGAAATATTTTCAAACAAAGAGTGATATAGATACACAAAGATAACAGGGAATATAATGAACATTTTCATGGCACCATTCAAAGAAACTGAAAGCATAAAACAAAACATAAATGCAAGCAACAACATTTTGTTAGACAAGATAATTTAAAATATAAAAAAGAACGACAGAGCGGCAACTATCTTTCAAACGTTATTTTTTAATCCCACCTTTTTGCTTCGTACACATTAAAATATGCTTTAAAACATTGTTGAAAGTTATGTGTTCGATGAATGCAACAACATGACACATTAATTAAAATATGAAACTGATAGGAGTAATAAAACGATGTAAAAATAAATTAAAATACGAAAAAAAACACAACAAAAACACAGCAAAACCAAACACATAACTAATTTGTTACAGAGTTTACTTTATTTAATTTCTCGTGTTAACGACATTTCATGTTTCGTTTCGTTGTTTCTTCGTTTGTTCTCATTCTGAGCCGTATCGCAACAGCACACACACTTCGATGTTGTACAATGTTACCGTCTTTTTTCTTTAAATAAAACAATAATACACTCACATACATAAAAACTCCATAAACATATTAATAATGACGGAATTAAATAACACATATTAGTTAAAACTAGTTCCAAGAAACATTCCATACCGTCACAGATTACCGCACAAAAACAACCAATCTTTCACATTCACGAAAATGGTACCGCTCGCATCGATAGATCCAGCCTCTCACACGGTGGTTTGATCGCCGCGCAATAATACCATATTATTAATATCGATCTCCTATCACTTAACGATAATCAATTTTATCTTTTTTACGCTACTTAAATCCCTCCATCCCTAAGGTAGCAGTTATTTTGAAGATTGCATCATGTCGAAATTTGCAGCGTACATCTTAACCTTACCAAAAAAAACATATGTAAACAAACCAAAACAAAAAAGACCATAAATTATAACAAACAAACCAACAAAAATGATGCCCTTTTAAGCTGTCTTTGGATCTCTATTTCCAAAACTTGTAACGCATCTGATCAGTGGTTCCGACACTCCGACAAAGGGGGATTAAATATTCGAACAGGAACACAAAACATGCTCCAACAGCTTTTGTGTGCGTGTGCGTGCATTGACAAGAATAATTCTTTATACACGTACTTTATACAGCTCAGATAGATAAAACGTACTAGCCGACACAACGTGCACCTGCTAGAACATTTAAAAAAGCAAAACAAATGCACGAAGGGAAACATACAAACGGACACAAGCACACAGATAGCCCGCCCTTTGCCAACAGAGGAAAAATGAAAAAAAGGTAACTTTTGTTAATTTAAGAGCGCCATTCATACATTTTTATCGTATTTAATTAGAAAACGTACATCTAATCTCTTCTTATATACATATACTATCCCCCCCCCCCTCCCTCCCATCCCTTCAGTGGGTTCAATCCAGCCAGCCAAAGAAAATGAAACACAAACGAAAATCATTGTAAAGAAGGGAAAGTAAAAGATGAAACAAAAAAACACACACAATGCAAAATTGAGCCAAACGAAAAGATTGAGGTGACATTGTGTGACAACTTACCACAGTAATAATACTTCGAGATCCGTGGGAGAGCTTTTTTGTGTGGCATGGTCATTCGTAGTAACAATACGGTAGAGGAGGTAATTGAAAAAATAATAGTACGAGTGATAAGATAAATTTTAGTTGCAGTAGACGGGTGGAAATAGGTAGACGCAAGAAAGGATACAGTGAATAATGGTAGTAGTAGAAAAAGAATAATTTTAGCAGAATAGCAGGATAACGAGAGAAAGAAAACCCCGAGAGGCAAGTGGGGCAAAGTGTAGATAAATTGAAAAAATAAAACACTTTGATAGTTCAATAAAAATAAAGAATGCGTTAAAAATGAGTTGATAAGAATCCAGAACCGCTAGAAAATATGTTTGCAGAAAGAATAATAATACAAGAAGTAACATATGATGCTCGAGTAACAAGCGGGAAGCAAACAAACCACATTGGATAAAAGAAGAACTAAGTCAAAACAGTGTGTAGCGCAGAGAAAGAGATAGAACAGTTTAAAATAACAAAAGAGAAATAATTCTGATTGTACATGTGTAGTAGTGCTAGTAATAATATCCTAGCTTAATCATCCACTTTATTATTCTCCTTGTATTTGTTTAATTTCTTTTTGCCGCTACGCTAGTTACTGCATCTAATTCTATTTGTTTAAATCATATGTTAACAGTCGTTCGGAGTGTATATCACAATTACCCTATAACACAAAAACGCGCTCATTAACTGGTAGTGGTTAGAGATAAAATTAGAAATTAACATAACTTAGTACGAACACACGGAACCGTGTACTAGGCGTAAAATGGCATGCAATTATGTCCCACGCTTTCCACGGAAACGAAATGGGATGTTGCGGGGGAGTGGTGTGTGGTTGGTGTGTAGTAGTACAAGAGCGTGTGAGGGTTTATCAGGACGACGTTTTTTTTTCTCTCTCTGTCTCTTCCTCTTGGGAGTCAGTGCTTCACTGCTGTTCCGTGAACCTAATCGTAATATTTGGACGCTTTCTCCAGTTTGGCGTTACCGTAACGCTTCCACAAGCAGCGCGGGAAATGACTATCAAACAGGCTTTGCAATCGGCGCTCCTCCTTACCGGAAGATACACACGCTCTGCGCCTTTTGCTTCCGGACGCTTCCTACGACTCCGTTCCCGCGCCGTTCCCTAGCTAACCAAAGGGCGAACAGCTAGACGGAAGCGAAGGCGAAGCGAAGGCGCGGTCGCTAATCCACCTCCACCACGTGGTACACCTTTTCAATCAGCGCTTTGCCAGAGTTTAGGGCGACGGTCGGCAGAAGCGGTAAGGTCTCATCTATAATCAAGAGAGGGGTGAGGTGAGGAATAAAAGAAAAAAACAAAAACAAAAGCTACTAGTACCAATGCAAAACCGCAAACCCTCGGGAAACCCTCCCACCGGGATCAACACCCCCACTGGTCCTTTCGACCACCAAAAAGCAACTTTACGCACGGTTTCTAGTTTAAGGAAAAGAAGGGAGAAAAGGAAGAAAGGTTGAAAGGCACAATCTACGGCACTTGCACAGTGCACAAGTGTACCAGGGTACAATGATATCCCAGCACAGACGAACCAGAGAATATAGTAGCGAAGTACAACACGCAGTATTGCTGATTCTTTAGCGCGCTGCCCACCATCGGCATGCGGACTACAGGGTAAAACTGTTCGGGTTGTGGTGCGCTTTTGTCTCAGGCTTTATCATTTATCGACGCACGCACGTACATACATGAGAGGGAGGAAGGAAGATGAAAAGAAAAAGAAGCTAATTTAATTGAAGGATGTGGTTCAAAAAAAGGAGAACACGAAACAACCAAAAACATAAGCAATTTTAAGGTAAATCAAATGTAGCGTAATTTTTAGCGACGGGTGCATCAATATCTTGCAGACAAGTCAGTCACACACACTAAGAGGTATACACAGACACCCGTTGGAGTAGATCGTGCATGGCGCCTTCTATTAGTCATAGCAAAAGAAAACAGAATGCAAAAACGATAACTACAGAGATACACACACATACACACACACACACACACACACACACACACACACACACACACACACACACACACACACACACACACACACACACACACACACACACACACACACACACACACACACAAAAACATACATTTCAAACATAAATTACAAACATGGGTGCAAAGGAGGATCAGCAACCCTATCCCACCTGCGGGATGTTCAAGCACGAGTGCTGCACACGCATAGTGTGTGTGTTAGTGCAAGCGCAAACATAGTGCTGCGCCTGTTTCTACAATCTACAATCATACGCAAGCAAACGGGAATAGATGGGCGGGGTCCCGGAGAGGGAGATTTGGGGCGATATGGGTTGTTAGTGGGATAGCTCCACGCCGGTACACAGAGCAATATAGAATGGGACGGGGGGTGCGAGGAGCTTTGTAAAAAAACCGAAAGAAAACTCGAGGCTATCGAACGCAGGGGTCAAACGCCGTAAACGACTCACCTTGCAGCTGGCGATTTATCAAGGCCGTCAGCCCGTGCCCCCCATTGTCGGTACCTTTGCTCTTCATCACCAGCATCGGTTTATCTTCCGAGTCGTCGCCATAGCCTGACGCAATGCAGCCGTTGCTTTGCGCCATCGTTTCGCTGACCTTTGGTTGTTAACAAAACGCGACCGATTAGCGAAGGATGTCGCGTCAATTGCCCCCACCGTGCCCTTACCCTTAAGCCCGAGAGAAAATGAGCGTGAAATTTAGGATTTTTGCTATGTTCCATTAAATATTAATCATAATATGGCTTATCGTACACCAAAAGAAAGGAAATTCAATTCCTCAACTGTTTCTCCAACTATGGGGGCCTTTCCGTTTTAAGCTCGTAGGCTGAAATTTCAGCCTGTCAGCTTTTTGCATTGTATATCAGTTTTCGAGCAGCAATCTAAGTGGGTATAATATACCCAAGGTGTATGAATTTAGAAGACTGATTTTTATCGCTTCTGTTTCTGAATGAAGATTTTAAGAGTGTTTTGTGTATTCGTCATGCCTTCAGAAAGCTTGTTTGAACAAAAGTTTTCACCCATCCTGTCAAAAAGTGATATTCAAATTTGGTTGTAAAACATGCTATGAGACCACCTGGACTACATGCACTTTGATTCTGGATTCCATCACCAGATCTCTTTAATGCACCTTGGGATAAATGTAAACAAACCCGTGTTTTCGAGCAGGTACTCGAATCTAATTCTAGCTTTGTGGCTAGAATAATCTAGACTGAAAATTGCAGGCTAGTTTTTTGTGTGGTTTTGTATGGAGTGTTTACATGATTTCAGCCTCAAACTGTCAAACTCCATACAAAAAACTAACTAGAATCGTGAAGGCCCCCTATAGCAGAAAACCCCAAAACTTCACGTTCAATTTCACTCAAGCTCTAACCCGGGCTTTAAATATGTACCTGTGTGACCTGCATTAATTTTTTCACCACATCCCGTCCGAGTATGTGATCGAACACGGCCTGCAGGAACGGTTCCGCCATGATGGAAAGCTTCAGTTTATCCCGGTGCCAGATGAGTACACGCGACTCCTCCATCGCCATGATTGACACCTAAAATTAGCGCATTAGGAAACGTATGAGAGTTTGTCCGTGGTGTAAACAGCATTCGGAGGAAAGAGAAAAATAGAGAGAGAGAAAGAGAGAGAGAGAGAGAGAGAGAGAGAGAGAGGGGGGGGGGATAGGTGCGAATAATAGAGGTAATAGAAGATTGGAGAAAGGTGGCATTATTGCTATTTTTGTTGGTTTTTGGTTGGTTTTGGTTTTAAATTTGCTTATACCTGAAAATAATCATCGGTAGAAACACCGAACCATTCGGGTGAATCGAGAAACTGATGTGGAAATACTATATGAAGCGCTTTTTGATTCTGTGAAACTACTAATCTGTACGAGGGATGAGAATGAAATTGAGACATAATTAAAAAAACAGTGCATAAACGAACGGCGGTAGCGTGTTCCTGGAGGCGGTGATGGAGGGCCCGGACCTTTGCGCAAGTCCGGGTGACGTTCTGACGTCGGTGTGTCAGAAAGTCCCCCCCCCCCTCCGCCGCTCGTCGCTCAGGCCCAGGCACAGGCGTCGCGCACGTGCACACGCATTAGAGTGAAAGAGCACAAGGCGCGATCCGTTAGACGCGTACTTACTTTCCCGACAGCACTAGAGACAAACTGTCGACTTTGGTTATTTTTTCCTGCACGTAAATTTCCTGGTACTTCAGCGGTCGTACAATCTTCATGCAGTTCAGCACCTTCTTGAACTGGTGGCGCGACACGCGCAGCGGCTTAAACAAGGCAACGTACACCTGGAAGAAAGGGAAAATTATAAATAGTGGAAACGTTGCATTAGCGTGGGCCTGAAGAATGACAATTGATATAATGAATCGCAGCGTATTTTCGAGCAAAAAAATCAAAACAACTTAGCCTAAACGGAGCTCCATATTACTGTCGAGCGCATAGACGCTTCAAATACAATCTAAAACCATTTTAACATATGTTGGGAGTGAACATTTATGTTGTATATTCTCCAAACTCTAGATTACGTAGTTAAAATTTCAAAACAATAAGTCAACAAATCGCAAACAAGTTACAGCTCAAAACGTGCACTCATCCCTAAAAGAAACATTTTTTTAAATAGTAAAATTGTACTGCCTAACTTAAACTTACTACCCACTTTGAACATCGGCTGTTACCATGGCCTCGACTATCGCAGAGAACACTCAAGTTGCAAGAGCAATATTACACTTGATACCATACGGTGCATTTATCGTGTTATTGCTGAATGAATAAAATCAAATCCAATTCGCATTGGCTATGAAGTATACACAGGGACCATAAAACGACAATGGTTGACATTTACAGCCTGCGATTATTCCTGAACCTTGAATTACGTTCGGTGAGAGCATGATGTGAAGGAGATTCGCCAACTGTAAATTGATCTCAAAGTATCAGTTGTACAACATCTACAACAGTACAATGGATTAAATTTCCTTATATTTACATTGCGTTAAAACCAACATATAGAGTTTTGAACTATATAATCGAGGTGTTCAATCACTAAATGGGATGTTTTAACTGGTTAGCGGAATATTTCAAGCAACCTGTGGATGTTTCATGCAAGATGCTAACTGTGAAACATTGGACATTGGACAGGACTACCCAAAACATGTTAGTTAATATTAGTGATTTCTCAAGCTTCATCGGAACTTTACATTAGGATTGATTTAGTTTATAATGTGTACAAAAACTATTCAAATTGATGATTTTGGGACGACAGCATCGGTATCATGTTGAAGCAGTTTTCGTTGATGATCACAGTTGAACGTAAACATCCACAAATACATTTGTGCACATAAACGATTAAAACTTTAAGTGCCAGAGCATGTGTTTTTATGTTTCTCTGGGGATCAAGCACGTTTATTTATACTTTCGATGGATATTATATGTATGATAGCCATAGGCTTTCCCTGGGAGCCATTGGTTGCATGGGGGTATTATTATTTTATTAGTTTATCTTCAGCGGACCATATAGCCTAATTAGGATGGGAAACAGTACAACAAATTACATAGCAGCTCTTTTAAATCAAGCTTTTTATCACAGCTCACTGAGGCCACAGCAGAAGCCGAACACGTTATTTGAAGCACTGGGTTGAAATGTTAAAGTCAAAGCAATCCGAAACAGTGTTGAATACAGCCGACATGCGGAACATAGGGTCAGACCGACCAGCGCTGGAGCGAGGCTAAACGACCCGTGGAGTCTCTCTAGACCTAAATGGTCGGGATGGTGCGTAGATATCGATGCGATGCAACGAAGGCGATGTGTCGATAGAACCATTTAGCAGACTAGCGATAAAAGAGCACTGTGCATTTCGTCTTCTAGCCGAAAGAGGCTCAAGGCCTAGAAGACGGCACCGCGCAGCATACGGAGAAAGATTATTACGATCCTGCCAGGGAAGTAGGCCTAGGGCATACCGCGTGAGCTTTTGTTGAATCGCCTCAAGTCGAGCAATTGAAGAAGCAGTAGTCGGGCTCAAGAGTACGCACGAATATTCCAGAACCAAACGAACGATAAGTTTGTAGACAGCCTTAATGTAAACTAAGGTAATTGATTGCCTCTACAACGTTATCGATTCGCTGTTTAAAATTCAAACTTGAGTCTAGAAGAACGACTTTGGCATAATTTTATCTGCAGATATTAACTGCAGTGCAATCTATCATACCAGTAATTGGGCTCCTGCATCGACATAAGTACAAGCAGAAGCATTTCTTGATGTAAATAGTCAGGCCATTGCGCTTGCAACACGAGCAGAAGGTATCGATACAGTCTTGCAGTATTAAATATAAACAATCTAAAAAACGAAGGAAATAATGAATTTAAATACTGTTTTTGGGTGCTTTCTGGTAGTTTCCTCGTGTTATATACGTCGTTTTGATCGTCAAAAAATCGAAAAAATTGAAGTTTGGATTTGTGCTGCTCTTGTGGGTTCGTTCCAATCAGGATACTTTGTTGTTCTCGGCTATTGCTGCTCTTACGGACTTCGATTGGCGCCCGAAACACCATGATCTGTATGTCCGCTATGCTTGTAGATGGTTGTGGTAGTTGACTACTTTCGCAGCGAATGGGCTTGTTACATCCCCATATATTTTATCAAACACTCACACAAAAAACCAAGCGCGCGAAAAAAGGGCCAGTAGTGGTTTAACAAAGCCATCCGTAGTAGAGTAGTTGCAAAATTGTTTCCGTGGCCGAAAGAAACAAAAAGCAACAGCCCGATCCTAACATATGCTGCTGATCCCAGCGTCTCTCGATGTATGATGACCATTACCCGGCAACACGGTACACTAGAGACAGAGAGAGGAGAGAGAGAGAGAGAGAGAGAGAGAGAGAGAGAGAGAGAGAGAGAGAAAGACAGAGAGAGAGAGAGAGAGAGAGAGAGAGAGAGAAAGAGAAACACGGTGGCAACAACGGACGTCATGGACCATCACGTGCAATCGAAGCGGGTGTTGAGGGATTCAGAGGGATTGTGTATAAGAAGACGAGGCAAACGTATCATAACACTCTTGCGGGTTGTAAAACCAATGACCTAGCAATATAATTTGCCACCCGACCTACGGCACCAATCGCACCTAGTGCGTATTTGTTTGTGCAAACACTGTCCACACACACATATACGTACACCAATGTACTAACATAAAACATATACGTAGAAGACAAGGAAGGGGGTGGGGAGGTCGCCAGTATGACGGCCTCGATTCCAATGTGTCCGCGGTGTGCGGATGAAGGGAAATGTGCTGGATGTAACGCGTCCATCTCGCTGTGTATGAAACCGTTCTTGGCCTTTCTGTTGCTAGCTGCCCTTTTTTTGTTTGCGTTGCTGCATGCGAAATGCTGGGTTAGAATTCTATGAACCCCCATCCCCTCTATGGCGAAAATGGCACAATCGGCGGCACGTAGTACATCAATCCCACACGCTACTGACAGGTGTGTCCAGCCGAAAGGCGTCTGGAGATAACGTGTCAGCTGCGCCAGCAGATCTTATCAGAGATCCCCCCAAATGGGAAACCGAAAACGGCAAGAAGAAGCCTCCCGTCTCCAACAGACACAGATACATTTTGGGGGGAGCATCGATTCCCAGAATAACGGGTCCGTTTTTAGGGCGTGAAGAGGGGGAGGGGGGGGGGAGATGGGTTGAAAAGGATTAAGCCACAAAAACCAAACCATCCCTATGTATGGGAGATCTCGAATATTACTCGAGTGAAGGAAGGGAAGGCCAGCGAAAGCATAAATTAGGCATGCAAATGCATATCAATGCACACCAATGCAGCACAGTTTCAGTGGAGTGGGCGCACGCACGCAAATGTGCGCTTCCTTCCTGCGCACGCACACACCGAACCGCGTCCCCCACGTGCATGTTTCGCGAATCGCCTCATACGAGACAGGCCTCGCATACGCACGCACACTCACACATACAAACAATTCGCAATGCGCAAAGTGCATACTTGCGGTTAGTCACGTAGACACCTTTTTGCTGCGCGGGGGGGCTTGCTGGCTTTCGCGCTATATATTTATAGCATGACGGGTCCAATCATACGCAAAATTGAGCCGTTTTCGCTCGCGCGCTCAAACTTATCGTATCTTAGGCATGATGGGGTGGGGGGGGGGGGTTAGGGGGAAAAGGAGATGGAGACGGGAGTTGGTTCCACGCATCCCTTACGCATGGGCATCCAACGGGGGTTTCTTTTTAAGAGCGCGCATGTACTTTCCAGCAACAGAAAAAAAGGAAGAACAAACAAGTTGTATAACATGCTACCACAGAATGACATTGCGAGGATAGCATGAAACATGCCAGCACTGACAAAGAGGTTGGGGTCTGTTGGTTTTCCCTGCTAAAGGTGACATTGGAAAATCCCACATCTTCAGGCGCATCACACGCGAGCTGTGTAACTACTTTTGATGGCTCGCAAAGCAGAGGAAAAGCTTTAGATAATGGAGGCCGCTGAGCGACCGCTCCTAGCTGCTCCTTTGCGCTATCCGGCTAAAAATCAAGCTTTTCGAGCATCAGCACATCCACTCGTGTGGGTTGAAGTGGAGAGAATGTGTCCAATATCCCGCGGCAATGGCTCCAAAGTGCGGGATTTAAGCGCCGGGCGGCCGTGACGTGGTGCGCACCTACTTCCCATACCCGATACCGACGGACAGGACTGTGCGCCAACACCCGCCGATCAATGATTGGCTGATTTGGCCGAAAAACAACGACGTCATCTAACAACAACAAAAAAGATATACCCCCGGCAGTCCCGAAAACCCGTTACCATTTATGGACGTATTTTTGTATATAAAAAAACCAGCGAGCGAGTGAACGCGCGCGGTCTTGAACCTTCAACCTGCTTCTCTCCCCCGGCCAAAATCTTCCGCCCTGGCCATCGCGGGCATGACGAAACGCAACGCGATTATCTCGTGACTTGAGCTGCTCTCTCCTTGCAGCCCGGCCCTTCGTGGGCTGTCGCCCGCGTTTGTGACAGCTCACGCCGCATTATTTACGACGCCGCATGACCGTCGGCTACGAAATGTTCTTCCTCCCTTTCCCCTACCCCTCCCCAACCAACCCTCTCTCTCTCTCTCTACCTAAAAAAACTGCAACGGGAACCACTTTGATGACGACGATCATTCCTCCTCAGTGTGTGTGTGTGTGTGTGTGTATGCTGTACAGACACACACAGGATAAGGGGAGTTTAATCCCCCGACCACCAATACAACCCCCACGCAACCCTTCATATGACCAGCACCACAAGCAAATCCAACTCAATTGACCCAACTCCACACACACACACATACACACACACGCGCGGCCGCAGGGAAGGGCATATCTCTCCCGATTACAGCGCGTTCGCGCAAGAGTTTGCGCGTGTATTCGCAAACGCATGGTCGCGCGCGCGCCAACTCGCTCTAGGGGTGCACAATCGCATGTTCTTCCCGTATCGTTCGCGCGTGTGTGTGTGGCAGCGAAACGCGTGGAAACAGCTCGGCAATGGGTCGAACGGGCCACACACACTGGGGATGTAGGGCGCATCTCTTGGAGGGTGTTACGCGCGGAGGTGCACACGAAAATAAAGTCTTATATATACGATCGGCGTGCGAACACAGTCATGCCATTACACTGTTTGCATTACAGTCAGCTAGCAGCAGCAGCAGCAGCAGCAGTAGCAGTAGCAGTGTAGCTGCTCGAAAAGTCAACAGCGCCCTAGCGACAGCGACGCGGTGTGTGAAAGTTAGTGTATGTGCGCGTTTGTGTGTGTGTGCCATTGATATCCCTACGCTCAGGTGAAACTGCAGTCGAATATCCTGAGCGTTTTTGGGGGGCGCAAAGCTAGTCAAATTTGTTCCATCAAAAGCCAAAAGCTCAAACAGTGTGCTGGTAAAATGTGTTGCCTTCAGCGCCTGGTAGACACGAGTCCGCTGCTGCAGCAGGCAACGTCGGACATTCGCACGGGTGTCGCGCTGCTGGCCGACGCGAAGCTGGAGCAGGTGCGTGCCCCGGCTGCCGGCAGCCATCCGGACCCGCAACCATCAAGCGAGCAGCTGCACCAGGACGTGCTCGGGGCGGCCACGCGAGCAACGCGCTCCCTGCTGCAGCGTCTTCGCGATCAAACGCACCGCCTGCAGCGCAGCCCACTATACAAGTAAGCACATCCTTCCTGAAAGCCATCCAGAAAGGTTTCAAAGCTAGCCCGCTATAGCAAGTATTTTCGTTTCCGTTCGATGGTTAGGATACTAACAGGCACGACGCAACCGAGTCACGCAATATCGGCGATCGTGGTGTCGATGGTGCTAGTTGCCCTCTGGCCCAACCTGATCAGCGGGCAGAGTGCGACCGGCGGCGAAAAGTGTGAGCGCAGTCGACCGGATGCTGGAGACAGTGGCCGCAGCCATCCTTTGACCCAGATTGCCTACCTCGGGTCCTTTACCATCCACTTTGGTGCGCAAATATGGATGACATTCGTGTCAGGTAGGTTTCAGCATCATCAGCTACCATCATCAGTTACATCATAGTTATTTTCACCTGTTCTTAAATAACCCAGTTCCGTTCTCTCTATTTCTCTCTTTCTCGCAACCACAGGGCTAGCACTGTACTTTTCCCTACCGCGCCACACGTTCGGCCTGATCCAGGAGGTATTGTTTCCGAAGTACTTTACACTCGGCACCGGCCTGAGCACGATTAGCCTGGTCAGCTTCGTCGAGCTGCGACGCAGCACCCAGCCAGAACTGGCCGACCGCCACTTGGCACACTGGGATCCGGTCGATCTGCTGCAGATTATGGCGCTGGCAGTGACCGCCTCGCTCGAGCTGTTCGTACGACTGTACCTAGCCCCGCCGATGCTGCGCCTGATGCACGAGAAGCATCGCATCGAGGCGGGCGCCAGCATCGGGCAGGAGGTGGGTCAGTTCGACGGGGCGGGCAACGGCTACCTGGAGCGCTCCCGTCACTACAAAGCGACGCACAAGAAGTTTCGCCAGATACACATGGCCACCGCCATCCTCAACATGGTGTCGCTGACGTGCACGTGCGTGCATTTGCTCTACCTCGCAACACGTGTGACCGTTTGAGGCACGCCAACGTGTGCGTGTGTGTATGTGTGTGTGAACCAACAATCAACCATATGATTATTCCCCTTCTGCTAGTGTTGTAAGAATATTTATTTCTCCCCCATGGATGCACAAGCACCAATGAGACCCTCTCCATCATCTCCCACCCTCGCTACCATTGATCTCCACTCTGCGAAAATTTAATCTCAGACTAGGACGCGGTTGCGCACGGAGAGGGCAACCTGTAGGTTTAGCAATCGCATCAGTGACAGGCGGCTGTGCGCTGTCTGCCTGCTTCAAACCCAGCCAGCCCTTTGCGGAAACACTTCCGCCATTATGCAAAAGGCACACACACAGAAAGTAACAAACAGTATTGTTTCGCGAAGCGCACGACGACGGTGCCGAAACTGTGATCAGCTCGCTCAGCAACAGCGGCAAAACCCATACAGTGCCATACGGAAAATATACGGTCGAAACAACGACGTTTCTCAGCGGGATTTGAATTTGGGCGGGGAAGGGAGGGGGGGGGGGTAACCGAGCGATACAGTTAAATAGAGCGTCGGTAAATCATCGTAAGTGTAGAGAGGAAATTTTAATACAAAAAACGCACACTCGGGCGCTAGGGACGCGGTCATAGTGTCCGTGTGCTCAGTAACGGGTGGCCCCGGAATTAGCGAGACTGTTGCTTCGTAAAGCACCAAGTTCCTTTTATGTTTTGTAAGCTCACCATCTGCTAGGTGTTTATTGTAGTTAATTTTATATTTTAAGAGAGGCAGTAACCAACCGATAATTAAGTAGGGGAAATGTTGTTAGTCCCCCGCTCGTGGACGTGATAAAACGATAATTGTCATAATAAATCGTAAAAATAAGACGACAGCTGCTCCAGACAGCTCCACCATTTCTAATTTATGTTTACGTTAACGTTTACGTTCCGTTACTTCCGCATTTTCTAACGAAACGGTAGGTAGAAAGGTTGTTGTTTCGTTCCGACCGCAGTGGAAATGGCTATATATATATATATATATATATATATATATATATATATATATATATATATATATATATATATATATATATATATATGGATATGGATATACATTTCTACAACCATTCTCCTACATGATAATTTGACCCATTCACGTGACATTTACAGTCGAGCCTCGCAAAACGAGTACCCCTTATTACGAGTTTGTGGAAAACCCTGCAAATCTAAATCCTAGCTATCTACAGAAATATCACAGAAATATCTATCTCTCTATCTAGTAAAATCTCGAACAACGAGGAATGTCATTTGTTTCTCTGTTTCCATGTCATGAAGGCAAGTTTCCCCACCGAATTGATGCTACTTGGAATTTCATGTAACTACATATGTGGTGTGCTAGTGTGTTTTAGATTTGATGCTAACTAATTAATTGAAATGTTTTAAACCCTTTTTTGTGCTGAAGAATATTTACCACAAAACAAATTTTCCATCAAACTAATGTGATGAAAACAACGAACGTTTGTTAAAAAAGTCTATCAGTAAATGTCTAACAGCGGTAAACCAAACTGCTCCTAGACACAATCCAAAAAGGAAAGTTATAAATAGTTTTCCAGGGGTTCTCATAGTTTTGGGACGCTTCCTTGACTCTTTCTTATGCGAAGTGAACTTCATATGACGGAAAATGGACTATATGGCCTTCCTATTGGATTTGTCAAACAAGGGTGCTATACAGTCCAATTCCCATTACATTAAGCCTATCTCCATTAAGAAAGAGTAACACTGAAGCAAGTGAGATTTGTGTAATGGTCGTTGGTGACCAACAAACAGTACCCTACAAATATCTTTTAATTATTAGTATTATGAAGACATTGTCATTTTTTCTGATGCGTATATGCCCTTATATCTTTTATTGCTGGTCGGTAAAGTACAGCTCACGACCAGCATGTGGCACTTTCCCATCTATATGGCTTCTTGTTTGCATTTCCACATAGATGTTGGTGCTCTCTTTTGCGCTGCACCTTGCGCCAAGTATAAGCTCGCCTTGCACTAGCACTAAACAGGGGACCAGCCTTACGTTCCACTTACCGATTCAATCTCCTTCTCGAACTTGACCGGGCGCAGCTTACAGAGCAGCACCACCACGTAGAAAGCGTTCACCAGCAGAAACAGGCTGAACCAGACGACCGCGTCCAGGCTGCAGGCTACGAACCAGCCCCACAGCACCATCAGTATGCAGCCGGCGATGGCCGCACAGCGCAACCACAGGAACCCGCACGGTATGTTCGGTGCGAGGAAGGCCACCAAAAACAGCGCATGCCCGATGTGATAGTACAGATGCTCCTTCGGCTCGAAGCTGAAGCACTTTGGCCAATTCCAGTCGATCAGCATCCGGATTGTGTGCTCGTTGTCGTGATGGACACCGTTCCCTTCCTGGGGCGCTTTCTTCGTCGCACGGTAGGAGGTGGATTCGCCATTGCTACTACCACTGTTGCCGTTGCTGCCGTTGCTGCCGGTGCTACCATTGCTGCTACTGCCATTGTGGCCATTGCGGCCCTGGGTACCGAGCCCACCGCTTCCACCGTTCGCTCGCTCGTACGGCCGCCCGTGGCTGGCGCTGATGCTGCGCGAAACCTGCGGCACCACGATCGTTTCCTCCTGGTCGTTTTCTTCAACGCCGACGGGTTCAGCCGGCTGTCGGTGGTGATGGTGCCCGCCGGCATGGCCGCTGCCACCCGTTCCCATCCGACTGCCCGGCCCATCCTCTAGCGCCGGTCCGCCTGGCCCAGAGTCGGACGCGTCGAGCTGGTGCTGCAGTGCGACCGCCTCGACCAGCACGAGCGCGAGTGCGCCCACCAAGCACGCTAGCCAGCGCAAAAGATCCAGCTTGGCGTCAAAGCACACCGGACCGCAGTGGCCGGTGCCGCTGATGATTACTGATGTCGGTTTGTTGCGCAAACTAGCACGTGAAAGAATCCTTCCAAAGGTCGGCAAAACCAGGGCAAGCCGTATCACACCTTATGTGCAGACCGGAAACACATTGGCACCAGTGCGGAGAGGGGTTGCGGGCCCAATAGACACGGCGGGGCACAGCGTGCCTCCAGGCCCCACTGCGGTCACGCCGCGTACGAACGAATGCGAAAGGAAGCGTTTTCTTCGCGTTACTACACGCTTGAACCTTCTGGTTTGATGCACCGGCAGTTAGTGGGTGCGTTCGAAGTGCGGCATTTAAACCGGATGTTTTGCTGCCTACTTTGCTGCGAGGGGGAGGGCAGGTGGCTTTGCTCTTTTTGTATCGATGATTGTATCGCTCAAACGGCTGATCGGGGGAGCGGCTTTAACATGGTGCTGTTTGCATTCAGTGTGTATATTCGTTGCTCATTCCATACAGTCTCGCCGGGTACAGTCTCGCAGTCTTCGCAAACGAAGGGCGCCACATTTGAAGCCTAAAAGAGAATGATGATACTGTTACCAAGTTGTGAATGCGTTGGGGAGAGAGGATTTATGTTCGTATGATAAGCGTATTGTAATTTTTATACTAAGCTTTACGGCACAAATTGTGGTGAGGCCTTTATTCGAGCGTGGAACGAAAACGGAACGCTTCCTAAACCATTCTACCGTCTGTTCCGTTGTCTTCTAATCCACTACCAGCAAGTAAATTACCACTTGTTTTTATGCAAATCTCTTCCCAACCCTGACATGGCACACCTACTTAGCCAGTGCTCCGGACGCCCGACGACCAAGTCGATCATAAACCAGGGCCAACTTTAAGTACACCCACGTCCCTCTGACTCTCTCTCTCTCTCTCTCTCTCTCACTCTCTCTCTCTCTCTTTCTCTCTTTTTCTCTTTCTCTATCTCTCTTTCCATTCTTTTTTTATGTTCCTGCCTATGTACAACCTAGCGCACTGTAAAAGGTTAGAGGATGGAAATGAGCTTCGGCGCGCCCACGTGCCCGCATATCGACTGTTTGCTGCGTTTTGGCGCAAGTGTCTCAAGAAGATCGGGCCAGACCATTTTACGCACCGTAAATGGGCAACACAAGGTGTTCGCCGTCAAGCAAGGCATCTTGATATAAATGTTATCTAAAATGGATAAAACCAGATGGTAGATTAAGGAAGAGGTTAGCGCTATCGAACTTCATTTCCACCGTCCGAAAGCTAGGCCGATAAGTTTATCACAGCTAGCCGGCTGTGCGCAAAACACAAAAAAAAGCTTTTGCTCCTCTTGTTAGTAAAATTAGTTTCCCGGTACACTGTTACAAATTGCATCGTATCGTAATCGTATTACTGCTACAGAAACAAACAGGCTGACCATGCCGTGGAAAATAGCAATCGTTGTTGTTTACTACCAATTTGCATCCCTCCCGACAGCAAAACGCTTATTGGTGTGTTCCTTCAAGGTCTTGGCGGAGTGCTTTTGCCGAGCCACAGAGAGAAAAAGGAGGAGAAGAAGAAGATGAAGAAGCAAAACATCGACAGCACACAGATATCGATATTTGTGTCGGGAGGCTATCGTGCGGTTCGTGCCGAGAGGCCAAACGGCGAAGATAGTGCAGTTGTAAGCGATGTTTTGCCTTTCCACCACAGACCTCCCGGACTAGTAGCGCAGCAAAGCGCTCCTCTAGCAGGAAGTAAGATAGAACGTTCCGTCAGCTGCTGGTGTACCAGCGTTTGCCTGGAAAGGAAGAAGGAAATCCGATCCCCTGTCACTGCCAACGCGCCTTTCGTTCTGTGCTCGATCTCTCACTCTCCATCTTTCGGAGCAGACCATTACTGTTCCAATAGCCACAGGAGCTGATAGTGCACGGAGCATAGGAGGGCCTCCTTCTTGCCGTGCCGATACAATTCTTGCCTAATGGCGTTTGTCGAGTGGGTTGTGTGTGTGTGCGCCGGTTGATGGGGTACTTGATTGATGATGATGCATCGGGCAAACTGCAAACTCCGGGCTGACAACGTTTACTTTGCGAACAAGCGTGTGGAACAGGGTTTGACTGACTAATCCGTAGGCAAAAATAGAGCCAAAAACAAGCGAAAAAGACACACAACACGCGCGCTCTTGCACATACCCCCCCCCCCCCCCGCTCCCTCACACACACACACACACACACACACACACACACACACACACACACACACACACACACACACACACACACACGCTCACTCCTTAGATTGTCGATGTTTTTAAAACCTCTTTTGCAGTTCTTCTGTGTTTTATTGGGTGTTGCAGTGCAACCGCTACGCCTTCCATTATAATTTTAACACGCGCATCTACACACACATGTACATATATATAAACATACACATGCATATACTATCACGGCAAGCACACTACGTACACCGAAAAGCAGTGATAATTGGCGTGTTGAAATGGTGAGCTATCTGAAACACAAACTTCTGCATCTATTTGCGGCTGCTGTAGCACTTGGACACCATTTTATTGCAGGTTCATAGCTTTTTCTTCAAGTGGTATGATAGTGTTTCTACACTACGGCACTTATAATCTCACTGCTCTTCACACGGAGCGGAACCCTCTGCCATCACACCAGCCACGGGAAAACGCTACGATTCCACTGCTTTCTCTGCCCGTGTCTTGAGTCGGCATCCGGCTCAACTCAACTTGCGCTGAACGTACTCTTCGAAATCCTCGTACCTTTGCGTCGGAATCGAGAGATCAGTCGTGCTTAGATTCCGTGCTTCCTCGCATCGAGATGTTATGTACACTACAGCCTACCTCGCCGATCGCCCATTCGCATATTATTTTCCTCACTGAACGTTCGGTCGCTCCTGCCCCTGGTACAACATTTTTTGGTAAACAATCTCGCCCGTTTGACAGTTCCCGTACAACATGGCGAGGGTTTTTGACGTTCCAACATCGCTGCATCTCGCTCCTTTTCTTTACTCTCCTCTACTTACCTACAGTGCTCGTTTCGAAGTGAGCTCTTTGAAACGAGCTCCCACCTCTCCAAACCACTTCCAACGCTTCATTAAACTTTTTGTCTGTTTATTTTTATTGAGACTTTGAGCCAATTGGCCTCATTCGCCCCTTTCAATCGGTTGATTAATTCTAAGCTTAAATTCTAACATTCTTCTTTGCAAGCCATTTGTGGCTTGCAGTGGAGCGCCGTTTATACGGGTAGCTATTATCCGTCTGTCCGTTTATCGGTGCTGTTGAGAAATGACAGTTCAATACAAGGGTGGCATTTCGTTATGAAGAGGATATTTGAAAAAGCGGTTATAAGAGCACATTGTCATAACAAAAAACACAAATATCCTCATTGACACAAATATAACACAAATATAATTCATGGCAAATTTTAAATATTCTCATCGGAAAAACATGAATTTAATAATTTGGAAATTATGGAAATTTGATTTTTCAGTCGTTTTAGCGCAATCTGTGCCGCTTAGGAATCGCTACTGCGGAGGTGCGTACAGAAAAATCAAAATTATTTCATTCTGACGCATGTGGTTGCAAACTGTCACCCGCTGCGGGTGTCAAATTCCACACATTTTCAGAAAACGCACGCAAGCCCGTATCAGCGATTACCGCTGCCTTAGTAGTGTGCTCGTTGATTGTCCCGTTCATTCAGGGCTGCCGCAAGCCGCTACAAGACCAACACCGCAATCGATTCCCAAAAGTAATACAAAAAGTTTGAATTAATTAGAAGTATTTGCATTGGAGATATATCTTTCTATTTCACGTAATTATGTAAAGCAGAACATAACGTTATAGCTTGCTATCATCTTCTTACTGAAATTATGCTTGTTGAAATGAAATAAATAAAATTATTAAATGTGCTTTATACCATATTTTTCCGGCTCAAGTTTTAGAAATAGAATAGAAATAGAAATATGCTTCTAAATTAAGATCTATAGAACATCCGACCTGAGACCGTTTCCATATGGCGCTATAATTTCTTCCTTTATTGCTTTCGCTGATCTACAGCAACCACTTGACGATGTAATAGTTTCGCTTCCCAACCCGCAGCAGCGATATTCGGTTGGACAGGATGTGCACTGAGGGTGACAGCACCTCGGCCGGATTTTTGGCCTTCTTCAGGTTGATGCTGAACCCGCCGGCACCGATAATCCGTTCCGCATCAGCACGGCTGGGAAAGCAGCGAGCCCGCAACGCCACATCCAGCACCGTCATGCCCGGCTCGGGCAGTATCTCGCAGAGTGGCGCCCCGCCAAAGCTTTGCGCCACGTCCCGCACCTCCAGCTGCTCGAGCGTGGAAAGGTCGCCGTTGTACAGTGCCCGACTGATGGCCATCGCCTTGTATAGGCCCGCTTCCCCGTGCACCAGCTTCGTCAGCTCGCCGGCCAGCAGCTTCTGAGCCTCCCACAGCTCCGGCGTCCGCCGGTGCCTCGCCATCGTCTGCTCGATCGTCTGCACCGGCAGAAAGGTGAGCAGTCGCAACAGCTTCTCCACCTCCGAGTCGGGCGTACGGACGAAGAACTGGTACATCGCATACGGCGAGGTGCGGTCGTCCGACAGCCACACCGCATTGCCTGCCGACTTGCCGAACTTGTCACCCTCTTCGTTGGTGATGAGGGGCAGTGTCAACCCGAACACTTCCTTCCCGTCTGTGCGGCTGATCAGCTCCTGGCCGGACATGATGTTGCCCATCTGGTCCGAGCCGCCGAGCTGAAATCGGCAGTTGTGCTGGCGCAACAGATGCAACCAATCGTACGCCTGGAACAGCTGGTAGGAAAACTCTGTAAAGCTCATGCCGGACTCGCTCGTCAGACGGGTCTGGACGGAGGAGCGCGAAAGCATCGCTCCCATCCGAAAGTGGCGGCCGACGTTCGCCATGAAATCGACGAAGCTGTACTGTCTGTACCAGTCCGCATTGTTCACCACCAGCACCGGTTTCAGCGGACTAGGTCGGTCCCAGAAGAAGCGCTCGTGGTTTGCGAAAATTGCCTCTATTTGCCGCCTGATGCACGCCACGTTGTGCTCTACCGCTTCCGTTCTGAGCTGTTGTCGCTCGGTTTTGCGGCCGGAAGGGTCTCCGATCAGCCCGGTGGCACCGCCAACCAGTGCAATCGGTTGGTGGCCAGCACGCTGCGTGTGCAACAGCCCGATCAGCACCAGCAGATTGCCCACGTGCAGACTGTTGGCGGTTGGATCGAACCCGGCATACACTGTCTGGCAGGTGGAGCCTAACATCGAGCTGGCTTTATCACTAAAATGTGTAACCAAACAAAATATATGCATAAAAAAAACACAATCGATAAGGGGATTGCAGCTGCCTTCTTACTCACATCGTTTCTGCTGGGAAAACGTCCTGTATGAAACCGCGGTCTCTCAGCTTTAAAATGTTTCGCTCTGTGTACCATCGTGCAGGCTGTCGGAGCAATGTTTTGAGTCTTGCCTTGAGCTGAAATGTTCGTGTGCTAGCCAACATGAAGGGGTTTTTTTTATCGATCTCGCAGGAAAATTAATGGAGAGAAAATGCCGCTTTGATGTAACCGGCTGGCGGTTGTTTATTTACATCCGACTGACAGTGGCGTGAGAGCGTGCACGAAGAAGCTTTTATGGCGAAAGCTTTATAGCTACTGGGCCTTGGATTACTTTAAACTATACAGGCGGTCCCCGAGATACTCGGTACCTCTTCTACGCGGATTCGGAGATACGCTATCTTCTAAATTTTACAGTTCTCTGAGTAAATTGTACTGGTTTGACACATCAATTGTCAAATGCCAACTAGTTTCCGTATTGATCGAGTGCTAAAAAACTATTTTAAAAGGTTTAAAACTGTTAGATTCAGCCAGAATCATATTAATTAGAATCATAATTAATTTGATGGCAAAAACCACCAAGACAAAAACCAAATTACACGAACGTTAGTGATATTTTGGCTGCAAGTTGCGAGATTTGACAAACGCGGAAATTCGAGATACGCGGTATTTTGCGTCCATTTTTAGTCCCAATTAACCGTGTTTTTCGGGGACCGCCTGTATTTGACTTGCGTTGGATTGAGTTCACACGGACTGGATGTAACACTGTTTCTAGGCGGCAGAGTGATTGTCGCATTTGCGAAAGCCGTTTGCGTAGCTGCATACAGGAAACATAGTTTTAGCTATTTGCGTTTTCATTATATTGACTCTCACATGTGACTTCTGAAAAGACATGAACATTTTGCTCCTAGATCAGTGGTACAATTTATACAACGTAACACTTTTTAATTAATACTTAGGGCTGTGGCAACGCTTTTTCGCATGCGATTTTATCGGACGGCCTGTCAAATTTTTATATGGGATTTGACAAATAATGTCGGACGACAAAATCGCTCGTCCGAAGTTATCAAATCGATGTTATCAAATCCCATATAAATCTCGTCCGATAAAATCGCATTCAATCAGCGTTGCACCGCCCTTAGGCTGTCGCGGTACCGCGAAATTCGCGGCTTGTTTATAACAGTTGTAGAACAGTAGAGCTGTCAAATCTTCCGCGCCTCTAATCGCGCCTGCTGTTTCGCAGTGATACCCAACTTTGGTATTGCTGAGATTTTCGCGGTAGCGAGAACCGATTATTTTTACTTTTTCTGATGGGTTTGTGTGAAAACTCATGTCGAGAAACGAGTTTTGTATTTTATTTTGCATGAACTATGTGAAATAAATAATTTAATTCGCAAGTTGATTAAAAAAATCATCTTAGCACATTCAATCGTCACCAACCCTCGGATGGTTCGATACACGAAGCGCGATTATCTCGCCAACCTGTCAGATTTTATAACAGAATTGACAGCTCAAGTCATATGCGATTTTCGCGGTACCACGACGATCTCCGTTCGTCTATTTCCAGCCTTACAAAGAAAAGGTAGCATGTGAACTAGTGATGAGCGTTTCGGAGCGCACCAACGGCCCTGAAGCCGGCTCTGAACCCACGGCTCCGGAGCCAGCTCCAGACCAACCGCTCCGGAGCTCCGGAGCCGTTAGCGTGATTATTACATGATCTTATCCTGAACGATTTGACAGCCATGTGCAACGACTGTGTAGGCACGAGATCAGATATTAGCAAAAATCGGTTTTGGCCATCTTGGATGCCATTTGACAGCACAGTGGCCTTGAAAATTCATCATACTCTCACAAATATATTACTACTAGAGGCATAAATACTCTTCCTATGAAATTTATGAACTAATTAACAATTTTATCGCGATAACAAGCCGGATTCATCATTAAAATCATAATCAAAATTTCAATCAAAAAGGGCTCTCAGATGTCAAACTGCTATAACAAACTTTTGGTTATTTGTCAAATCGTTCTACACTATTTGACACAGTTCTTGGCCATGTGGTAAAAAAGTGAATACAAAACGACAGGAGTGGATTCGATCATTTGATGATGTATGCGTGTGAATGGTTGTTGCGATCGTAGTGTGAGTGAAATGATATAACGCGTATCCACGGAGGTGACAAAATGTTGAAAAAAAATTCAACCTTATCAAAATTGCTTGTCAACGGCAAAAAAGAGCTTTGCTCGTGGCCGCACCAAAAATATATACAAGAACGACAAAAACCTCAAACATCCGAATATCATCGATATTTTGTTTAAGAAGTACTAAATAGGTACATATATCAATTAGAAACATGCATTTTAGCGTTATTATCATAGCAATGTGTAACAACTGCGCCAAATCAAGGTGTATGGTTATTAGGAGGTGAAGTGCTTCACAACAAAAAGACATTTCACGACATGACATAACAATACTGGGGGCACCGGATAAAAATCAGGAAGGGCTGGAAGAAGGTATAGAAAATTGTATGCGATTTTACATAACAATTCTCAATCATGGCGCACGGCAAACGCGCTAATAATTCACCTTCTAGATAAACACACCTTGCCCCAAATAGCTTTTGTTTATGCTTTTTCGCGAACGTCAAATTTTGTCACTTTTTGTCACTTTTTGTCAACGTTTGTCAACCTAATCGAATCAATCAAATCGTGTATCAAATTCGAATCCACTCCGGTCATACGTTCATTCAATATGGTGTTCCCGCCAAAACTATAAGTCCACCTAGATCCTATACCCACATTGGTATGAGCATTCCATTATCCAGTCGTTTAAGCTTAATCTGTGGCGCTTGGTTGTGTTGTGCTGCATGAATATTTAATTAAGATTCATTCACATGAATCTTAAGCGTCCAGCGTTCGTTGTGAATTTCCAAATTTTGATGAACTTGTTAAGATGTATGGATCCATTCATGAATTTCTAAAGATTCATGTATTCGTGAAGAGTCGTGTATCGCTGAAGATTCATGTATGTCTGAAAATTCATGAATCTTTCGACATTCATGAATTTCAAGATATTGAATTGGGGGCGGTCCCGTGATGCAGTCGTCAACTCTCACAACTTAAAAACAGGCCCGTCGTAGGTTCAAGCCTCGCATACACCGTCCACCCGTAGTAAGGTCTCTCTTATCCGTCTGTGTGGTATTTACTAATAAGTCTCGAAAGCCTGTTTAGTTCGACATGATCGTCTAGAAGAAAAAGATGCTCAGCGTATATCAATCTTATGAGATAAAGTAATCTTTTCATCCGATATTCCAATTCATTCAGATTCATGAATCTGATTCAGATACACCCAACACTAGAGTGACCGGGCCCACCAGTGTTACAGGCGTTATCGCGAGCTTTTGTAACGCAACACGAAATCCCCCAGAGGCAGTCAAACGGATCAACGGATGATCGTGGATGAAATACAGTTCAAAATTGCATCATTTTAGTACGATCGAGAGAGGAAAAACCGACTGATTGTGTACAGGACGCAAACGAAAACAGCAACAACAAAGGTTAACATATTTTACCACTACGTCGCTGCTGTCGTCCTTCTTTGTCACTCCACGAAAACAAGAAAACGGGCGACTCAGTGCCAGTAAACACGTTTTAATACAAAGCAGTTCATTAATTAAAGAAAATAAGAGATAAGATTTGCTGTGATAGTGCCGGATGAGCATAGCACCCACAGAGCGGTGGAGGGGTGGTTCCCCTCCTTAAAAAGTGTGTCGCGTGATACACTCCACGCGGCTTCGTCGTCACCGTTGTTTGTTGCCGCGCGGTGGTTGTTTATCGGTAGCGCTCACTAAAGCTTTATCCTTTCAGGGCCACCGTCCGTGACGCCAATCAGCAACAATCGCTTTATGCTGCGTATGTTATACCGCAGGGGAAATAATTATTGCTATTACTATTATTTAGAGAATTTTCATACTGTTGTTTTGTACATTCGTCAGCCCGAATGACTAAGCGAGCGCTGGCTGCAAAACTGCTACGGCGCCATACTGCGCGAAGGCGCATTTTTTGTTTTTATTTCACTACACTGCGTATGTGCAAAAGCAGGTACCGAGTATGTCACTAAAATGGAAACACCGTCCAGCTGTATTACAAATTACGAATTATGCTGTCAATCATTTACGGCTCCAGGGCTATACATTTGTGCGACACAAGTGCACAGATCCTCATCATCATTTTACAGGAAAAATGGTATGATGTATGGATTTCATTTTCTTAGTTTATGTATGTCAATTGACTAAGTCACTTACGCCCATAATGCATCCTACATCATAGCTACAAAATCTGGTGTATTTATTATCAACATTTTTCTTGAATTGAAAATACCATTCAAATTCACCTGATCTGATTCACCTGATTTCCAATGCGTGCCTTCGCCCCAATGCGTGGCCCATCTTTAGGTCTGGCCTAAACGCGCAAATTATAATCGTGCGTACGCGGGCCACTCCTACAACGCAGCGGTGTGTATTCCGTTTCATTTTTTTGGAGAAAAGCTAACCCTGAACATTCTGGAATGAAGTGAATTGGCCGTTGGAATGCGCGACGGGGCTGTTTTTCGCTCGCTCAGCGACGATCGACCACAATTACGCTCAATCAAAGTGATCTCCCGCAGCCGGGCCGAGGGAAGCAGCTGCACTTGACTGAGCTGGCGTCGAGGTGCTAGTGGAGGTGAGCGGATGCCCTTTTTTGCTCGATAATAGAATCGATTCGCGCGATCGCGAAAACAGAAACGAGGTTAGGTGACAGCTCCCTGCCTCTACCTGCGCCAACACGTTGCATTGGTTCTTGGCGCGCTTGATTGGCCGAGCCCTGAGTCGAGCCCTCTGCCAATTGACATCCCTTTGCATGTGTGCATGCGAGTGACGCGCTGTGCGTGAGAGGAACAGCCAGCTAATGATACTACTCTAGAAAGAGCAGCTTGTTTACTCGCAGTTTCTGTGTATGTGTGATTGTGTGTTGACTTGTTCGTTTTGGAGTTCGTTTTTTCTGATGAAGAACTCCCTTTCCAAGAACTATAGCAAAGAAGGCATAGGAGCAGGGACAGCGAAGGGAAGAGTTATTCCGAAGGTCTTCTCCAGCATCTCCAGCAAGAAATGGCAAACCGGTCGGGTCCAAAAGGGGTTACATGCAAGAGGTTGGTGAGGACGTGGAGAACCGCGGGTATACAACAGCGCACCATGATTGGTGGACGTGTTTTGGGCTCGACCGAAACCGGTTCCTCTATCGGTGTCGCCGCGTGTCTGCGTCTTGGCTCGTTTGCGCTGCGTTTACTTTACGTCACACGACAGTCGCAAACTCTCGTCCGCCAAACTCTCCCCCTTTGGAAAAAAACCGTTCGCGCCACCCGACACAAACACACACACACACACGCACGCATACACGAACAACTGCCAGCGCCATATCTGTTATCATTTATCCATGTCATCTGCCTGCCTCGTCAACTCGCGACTTGATACAACATTTCATCGTACTGCTGATTGATTTTTTTTATGTTAAAACCTAAAAACCGCATCCAGCCACCGCATGGCTACCGTGCGCCTCCATCGGCAGTGCCATTAGGCCGCTGTGAGCCACGTGATCACCGTTAACTGCCGTTTTGTGCCACGTTGTTGTGTTCTGTTGGAATTAAATGAAAAGATGAAGGAGGAATGGGGTATGAGGAGAAGTCGAAAAATGGCACAAGCTGGGGCATGTTCAATCGCTCACCTTGAAATGAACCGAACATTGACAAACTATGTTGTTTACGAGAGCCAAAGGCCAAAAATGAAATGGTTAAAGCACGCAAGCAAATGGAAGCCAAGAGATGGCGCGCAAACATCAATCGGTCATGAGGCTCGAATTTGGGCGTTGGCGAAATAGTACCCAACGAAATGGGGAGCTTTGACTATGAGAGCAGTTTGCTCGTTCTCTGATGTAAGTAAAGCACGTAGAAGAAAAGTAGAAGTTATCAACAGAATACAGCATATGAATTAATAAATTCATCACAAAATATACGCCCTCTGGCGGTCTCAACCGCAACCGGTTACGCGTGGTCGTGCAAGAAAAAAACGAACGAGCTCAACCGCGCGTACGCAAAAGAAGAAGTTTGCGCAAACGTCGAAGAACGAGAGAGAACGGCTCCAAAGCATCCCCCTTCCCTTCCTTATTATCATGATGATGAGGGGTCTTTTGGAGATACTTTTTTTTTTTGGAAATCGTGTAGTCCTCCTCATCTTTATCCATCAGTCCATGTTGCCTCACTTCTCGTCCCGTATGTGCAACCGTACGATAAAAAGTAAGACGCAATTTCGACGCACACCCGAAATTATATAAGCTTGCGGAGGAGCGGAGAGACAGAGAGAACATTTCGAGGGGAGCTTTGAAGGCGAACGACAGGAAAAGAGCGCTAGACAAGATGGAAGTGGCAAGGTGCAGGAAGTCCTGAGGAAGAGGGAGGTATAAAATTCGGGGTTTCTGGTGAGTGGCGAATTTTGCGGAATTTTTTCTCCTTCACTCACCGTCACATACACACATACAAATTCGTTTGCCGTTAGCCGGTTCTTGGCGGATCGCAAGTAGATAGTAGCAGTAGCAGCAACAGTGCTGGTTGTTCGATTAAGCTCGTCAACACACACATACACACTCGCAGAGACAGTGTGGAAACAGAGACGGGCCCCTTCACGAACATTTTGGCGGGGCTAATTTTTGACTTGTTTTCTCTTCTTGTTTTTTCCGCGATGACCATGTTTGGTGTTTTTTAACAGCGACCGGCCCACCAACCTTATCGAAATGCAGCCCATGCTCCTCAGGATCCTGCTCTTGGACAGTGGGTATGTGCGGGGAGGAACACTAAAGCAATCCCCAACAGCAGCCAGGGCACGCTATTGAGACGACTAGCTAATGTGCGAATTGTTGAGTTTTACTGCAATTAATCGCTGGAAAATGAACAGGTTCCCAGTGTCAATGACCATAGATTTTTTTGAATAGCCTGGTGAGTCAATTATAGCGCTAGACAACTGTCTGGATGATCTAAAGATATTTCAAAAACAATAACTTCTCGGACACGAGATAATCTTGAAGCATGGCTGGGACTTTAAAATATTGTAATGTTATCGGGAAGTTACAGAAGAATAGTTTGACCGTGATAAAGCTCAATTCCCTGATAGTTTTTGCGGTTGGCTTTAACTAATGCTCTTCTTGCTTCCATTTCAAGTACTCAATTTAAAGTCCTCGTCGTCTCTAATTGGGTATTGTCTGGTACCTTTCAACGTTGGACAAACATTTAATTCTACTAGGAGGAGTAATGGTGCAATACTGACCCGTTTTGGACTGTATCCATTTGACTATTACGTTCCGCCAAATTGGATTTCACCATTTGTGTACAAACAAAGATGATATATGGAATGGGTTTTAATACTTTTAATTAATATTAAAATATCGATCCGAACAATGTTTTACCTTTCTTGACACAATATTTCTGCTTCAGCTTATCAAATCAATCCTACAGTAGCTCAACTGATCATGTCTCTCATAAATCGGCGTTTATTTACATATTTTTCAAGCTGAAAAACTGAACCCCTCACAATCTGTTCCTTTGAAAAGATGTATTCATCGAACTGGACATCCATCTGTAGAGCATAAAGATATATCCAAAAACGCCCCCGTCTAACATCAGGTTTTTTTTCCAATCGAGATTTTCTTTAAGCAAGGTATTAGCAACCTAATAGCATTGCATCAATACCTTGGCTCAGCTTACACCACTGAGACCTTGATTTTTTTTTTCTTTGGCACAACAACCGCTGTCGGTCAAGGCCTGCCTGTACCCACTAGTGAAGTGAGCATTGGCTTTCAGTGACTTATTGTTACCATAGCAGGATAGTCAATCCTACGTATGGGGGCACGGTCTATTCGGGACTTGAACCCATGACGGGCATGTTGTTACGTCGTACGAGTTGACGACTGTACCACCAGACCGGACCTTGATAAAACACCCAATTTCCGGTGCGGTACAAGATGTTGCAGTCCAGCACCATCTTGCAGGTGCTCTGTTTTAGCAACACACATCTTGCCGCGGTCGACGTCCCCACTTGGCAATAAGGAAGGAAGTGATACGGACGAGAGATGCCCGCTGATATTAATGTGCGATCGGAGGTGTTGGCCTTTCCCGTCAACCGCAACGCGGCTCCGCGATCCGCTCGGTAACGACTAGCCGTCTCCCTGCGGACGTCAGACGGCAAAGAGAAGTGGCAGGCATCAGTAGGGCACGCGGAACCGAAACGTGTGGTGCAATCTGATCCGATCCGATTCGATTATCCCTAGCGGGTTTGTTTGTTTGTGCATTTTGCAGCTATACCGGTATTCAAGGCAACAACAAACTAAAGGAACTTAGAGCAGGTGGTAAGAAACTGAAACTCTGGAAAACCAGGATGGTTTACATGTCTGTAGGCGTGTACGGAGGTCACGCTCTCCGGTGGGACCTTTCGTGATTCGGTTCGTCCTGGGCAAGCAAATCCAGGATTTGTCGGAAATCGGCAGCAGCTGATGTCGCTTAGCGTAGAATTTGTTTGTTTGTAAATCAATCTATGTTTGTAACTGTGTATGTGTGCGTCTAGGTTGCCTTTCCAGAACGGTTGTTTAGCTGCTTCGTTTCTCTAGCGGCCACCCGATCGTGCGTCATCTCGGCGCGGAAGGGATGCCGTCAACGTCAACGTCACCTTGTTTGTGCGCTGGTTTCACTAGTTGTTGCGAAAAGTACGACCGCGCGGGAACTAGCGTTCAATGCCATTTGCATTAAGGCGGTTATTGTGCAACCTTCCCATTGCGCACGCCAGATGCGTTTGTGTGAGCCAAGAAATTGGGCTAGAATTGCCCATCTTCTGCCGAAGAAAAAGGGTAAATGTTTGCAAAATTGCATGCAAGGTAACGAAATAATGCGCACCGCTCCAATGGACGCAATTGTCGCCTGAATTGCTGAAAGTATCGAGCCGCATCCGAGCACCAACGCGTCTATCACGCACTATCAATCGACAGTTGGACCTCAATTCTCGCACGAAAGTCCTCAGCGAGGCATAACAAGGAGTTGAGATTAGCAGTAGGAACGTGTGTGTAGTGTTCCGGCAGGCACATGATGATCATCCCATTGTAGTAGTTGGAAGGTTGGAAGTAGCAAGCAATCCAAGCAACAAAAAAACAACTCTGCTAACATTGCTTGATTAATTGCGTCAGTTGTTGAAGAGGCGATGCAGCGACGCTCGTGGTCGGTGGCGTCGTCTGCAGTGCAGCGTCATCACGGGTTTACCACGCGGTATATGCTGCGTAACGCCTGCGGAGCGTTACTGCGCGGTATTTTTCGCTTGCCTGTTTTGATGCAGCCCAAACCGTTGTTTACGCTGGGGTGCGCGAGCTCGCGCGTGTACCTGCCAACAGTGTTTTTGCCATCGATTGGGTACCATTGCTGTGCCCCACGCCCGGACTGTTCCGAGACACTGGATAGTGTGTCGCTTGAGGTGCTTGTTAAGATCATTCAGATCTTGCTAAGGTATCTAAGGTATGTCTAGACTCTTTGCAGTATCAAACCCCCCCCCCCCTCCCAAACAAACCACAAATGTGTAATCTGGATTGTTTTTATTGTTATTTGCAAAGTATTATCAAGCACCACAAGAGACCTCTTCCTACCTCACAAACCATGATGTTGGTATGCTAACTGCAACCTGTTTGCCCACGCTGTTACGACCGCATAAACACACCCTCGAATTTTCGTACCAATTTGCACCCGATTGTGAAGCGAATTAGAAACTGTCACTTAATGTCACATCAGCATAAAGGTTTTTCGCTGGCGGGCCGGCGAAACACCCGTGTTGGCGAAAACAATTTGCCAACTCGCTGGCATTCAGGCGTTAAAATAAACATTCGCAGACAAACGGTCCAGTTAGCGATCAATCGTGAAACGGTAGCGTACAATAAAAATAGCCCCAAACAAAACGCATTTAAAGCGCGAAAACAAAACAAAAATGGGCGCAATTTAGGGCACAACTTTAACAGAATTTGCAGGAAATTTGCAGCGAAGGCAACGTGGAACGCTAAACAAACACCTCCTCTCAATCCAACCCCCTCGGCAAAGACACACGGTGCTTAGTAACGGTGAGCCACGTTACCACGTACGTTGCTGCAGTGTGACGGGTCTAATTAGGGAAAGGGCCTGCTCGTTTGCTGGCGATCGCCTCCCACCACCCTTCGCAAGGGTGGGTGTGGGGTGTGGGGTGTGGGGCATTTGACCACGCGAATCTGAACCAGCGCGATCAACAACTCAATTTATCCCACTTGTCGCCGCAACAATGTAGTGCACCCGGTTGTTTACGGGGTCAGGTTCGTAGTTGTTGTTGTTGCTTGTTGTTGTTGTTGTTGCGCGATGCTCGGACGCCCTTTACCAAATGTAACGCTGTGGTCATGTGTCGTCGTGGCAAATGTCACGTCATACGGTCCCTGATGATGATTAGAGGCTTGCGCCAAGATATTCCTGTCCCATGGGTTGCGCTCCAGATCCGGTTTCCGGTTTGCCTTTTAATGTGCGGCTCACAATGCATTTGTTCACAAAATGGTTAGGGTTCGGTAATCATCTATAATGCGCCAAACGGGAGGTTGCCCCAAGATCCGCCACAGTTCGGAGGGTTTTATTTTTATTATTATTTTTTTTTTTTTGCACAATCATCTTCCGACCGTTCCGATACGCGCGTCAGCAATCTTGAAAGAATGAAATGCCACACACAGGCATGAACGCATGTACGTACGTCACCTTAAAATTTGACTCCACCGCAACGCCAAACTGGCAACAAACAAACAAACAACAACAGCAACACGAACAATATCTTACAGCACCAATTAGAAGAAGAAAAAAAGCAAACACACATACATATCAAATCCTACCATGTGCTAGGGCGGTCATTTCCAGGGACGCGCGGGGTGCGTTATCAGGCGATCCCAAACCTCCAAAATTGCCCCACCGCATGTTTGTGTGTGTTGTATTTGCTGGCGCGGCAGCAGATCGTAGGTTTTTGGAGGGTATCGCTTGCCGTTTCTTCTTGCTGCTGCTGCTGCCTCTGCTGTTGCTAAAAGATTTGCCGAAAACACCAATCGCGCCTCGCCGTGCTCACGCACACGCGCGCGCGCGCACTCACCGCCACTACGCAACGTGGACGCACCACGGGCGGGACGTGCGGTTTCGGCTTCGGCGCGCGCGCTCGTTCGGCGGCGTTCGGGTGCGCCGCAAAATTAACTCGGAATATACGTCCCTCACAAGAACAACCCATCCTGCTTACGCACCCGCAATATGTGGCCATACGAAACACGCACACGGAGGCGCACAGCGCGCTGCCAAAAAGTTGCAAGCTCCAGCAAAATTCGCCACCCGCCCTTATCTGGCTGCCGTGCTTGGCTGACAGTGTGCACTTTTTGTTGTTGAACTTCGCTTTATCGACGTACGAAATATTAATTACAACCCCCTGCTCCCTTCGGTCCTTCCCCGCAGTAGCCGAGGCAGCAGCCACCACTATCAGCCGCGACAATCGATCGTTCGATCATGGTGCAGAACACACTTGCTGCCGGCATCTATAAGGGTAGCCCTTCAGCTCACTCTCACCCCACTCCCTGCCTCCAAATTAGTTTTATACAGCGCACTTATGCTGGTGGTGGTGGTGATGGTCGTGGTCGTCGTGAAGCTCGCCACGCGATTACTGCTCGCCTGTTGCCGCCACTAACGTACGCGCACACACATACACGGAACAGGGCCGGCGGTGGGGAAGGGCTCGCAGGCCAGACGCGAAAGGAGAGCACCCGACGGGACGGCGAGCGGCGGACGGGCGGGTGGGCAAACCCGCGAAGCCGGACACTTTTTATTCCCGCGGCAAGCACGAAGGCCCGCCAGTGTCGAACAGCTTCTTCAGGAGTGAACACAAGCTCAAGCCCGCCTTGGCCTTCTCCTCGCTCGAGATCAGCAAAACGAAGCAAACAACAAACAACAGAACGCGCCAGAACTGCAGCGAGCACGAGTGTCCTAACACGCGAAAAGAAAGATTTCTCTTTTTTTTTGGTTTTTGCAAGCAATCACTCATCGTTGTGTAAAACAAAACAAAAAATATTACAAGCAAAAAAAAAAGGCAAAGGTACGCAGGATTACACTGAGCGTCATCATTATCCGATTTGTACCTTTCACCCCGTTCTGAAAGTACTGACACACACATCCTTGTCAAGCTTTAGTTTACTGAGTAGCACATCCATAGTAGCGATGCGTTAAGTAGCTTTAGTGTAAGAAACTAAGACAGATACCCCGAAACACAGCATGGAGCTGTGTTATTACAGCTGAGCTGCTCGCTTAGTGTGGTGTGTGTTTTTTGTATTGTTTTTTTTTCACTCTCTTTCCTTTTTCACACGCATTCCGGACTGCATTTGTTTTGCTAGTGTACAGTACAGCTGTCAAATGCGACATCTTCACAAGTATTGCGTTCGCTCCCTTTCTATCAACCGGCCGTTTGTCAGTAGTGCTGGATAACCCATCATTGCACAGTGGAAAGGGAAAGTGTATTTCTAGACCATTCCAGCCCAGTTAATAGTTATCCCCCCCCCCCCCCCCCATGTCACTGTCGCAGCTAAAAACCAGTAGGACGCTCCTTAGTACAACGAAAATTGTCAGTAAATAGTAATAGTAGTACGTGCTCGATCGGTACTATCGACTTCGGTGAAACAAAGTGCTTGCTTTTTTCTCTGTGCTACTCCTCCGTTTATATTGTGCATGTGCGATAGTGTTTGTGTGTGTTTTTTTTTAATATGTATCTGTTGTGTGTGTGTTTGTTTATTTAGTGAGTCCCATTTTGAACCATCTCATCATCATCTCAACCCGTTCCAGCTAGGTGACAGCCCGACGCCTACAGTGAAGCATCAATCGCACCCTCATATCCCGCTGAAAGGAAACGTCGAAGGCGGTACGTGCCATCCTAAACGGTAGACAACTCCACCCTCACACCCCAAAACACAGAGCGCATCAGGATGGTCCTGCGAAGCAAGGTGAGCAGTTTAGTAGCAATATAACTTTAGTTCCGCTTCTTCGTGTCAGGCAAAGTGTCCACAAGTGTGTGCAGGCGAGAGTGTAATTGCGGTAAGCGGGGAACGTGTGGCCCACCCAACTCATCTGTTTATACAATCGCAACGCGTTGTTGCCGCGTGGATATTCTAGAACGATCGTGTGCGTGGCGCGCAACGGGAAAGCAATAAAGTAACAGCGAGTGTCGAAATTTCTAGACGACAATGCTGCGGGTCCCAAAAGTTGTAGCGGCGAAAATGCTGCTTTCGCCTTGCTTTTGGGTGTATAACGTCCCACACTCACACACACACACACACACACACACACACACACACACACACATGATGTAGAGTCGCGGTCTCTGCTCTGCTTGGAACTTCCCCCGCTCCCGTGGCTGACCATTTGGCGGGGGCTCGACCTCCCGTTCGGACAGGTTTTCACTTTTTGCGTGGAGGTCGCTTCCGTATCGAAGGATGGGGGGTAAGCGCAGAACACCCAGCAAGAGGTGTTGCTCTTGATCGACGTCTTGCACGGGAAGGGGGAGGGTAGGTTCGTAGAATCCCGCTGCCCTGGAAACCGGATTATTCTCCACACCCATTCGCAGGCGGAAAACAGCTTCACCCTTTCTGCTGCGACCACCACCACCCGGTAGTCCTTCGAACACGTTATGCCTCCCTGCCGAAGGACACGGCCCCATCTCCATCTCCGAGAACCAGGAAAGGAGCGATCTTGCGTCAGCCGCCGCTGCGGCAAACATACCAGGAAGAGTTCATCGCACGTTGAGAAGGCCGCACAGGGGGCGGGAAATGGGGGCTGCCGCGGGTGCTGCTGCTTAGAACAGCGCGTGATCTACGTAGGTTTTTGCATAAATGACAGGCCTGTGCCAAGGGCGACAGTGATGGCGATGACGATCTATTGGCTGAGCGTTGGAACTGCTTCGGAGCACATGCTCGAGCTTTTATTGGCTACTATCTGGCGTACTATCTACTACTACTACTGTTTGGCGAGAGTTCTTGGGCTCTCGTGCTGCTCCCAGAGTGCATTGGCGCGACACGAAGGGCCATGCTTTGCCACGGTCTCTGTCGCGCGTGGTAGGCGGCAATTTAATTCGCGACCATTCGCTGCGTCGTGACCACTATTAGAAGGACAGGTTGCTTTCGTGATCTAGGTGCCATGTCCACGGCCTATCACTGCTTGGTCCACCGAGCTTTTGGCTACAGGGGTGTGAAATTACGCTCGCACTGGAGATGGATGGTAGGCACGAAGACGCCACCGTGTCAACAATCAACCAACGGCAGATCAACGGCAACTCCCCTGGAGGCCTGTCTCTGCAAGCGCGTGCGCACACATGGGCTACGCATCAATCAACCTCGCGCACAAACCAGGCCAGAACGTGCGGCATCCGATTGAGGCCAGCCTGCCGATGCAAACGCCGTTCGAGAGGCCGACTCTTTGTTGAGGGCTCGCCAGATTTCGCCTTTCTTATCTTTCGCCGACCTGCCGCCGACCTTGGGCAGATGGACGCGATGGCCCAGCCCTGCGACGCAAGACATCTTCCCGCACAGGATATGGGCCCCTTTCCACTGCGGTGCGGGTTGCTGTGACGTCACCAAGTAATCAACAGCAGCCCCCTTCCCACATTCTCCTCTACCGATCTGGGGTAGTGATCCTGGGTTCCCCCCTTACTTAAAATGGTATTGGTTCCCTTATCGCTCCTTACAAATGACGTCGACATATTTTCAGTGTATGTGTGTGTATGCGTGTTATTTTTGTGGTTGTTTTCTGTTGCTTTATTCCATCAAACGTCCGATTGCGATTTCATCATGCTCCATTATCACGCCCCGGGATCCCCTTGGCAACCGGATCGGAGAGCGCGCGAACGAATCGCTGCAGTTGACGCGCACGCACACGCCTCCTGCGGAAGACGGCCGAAGATCCTGGCCCGTTTGGCCCGAGGGGCGGGGTGCCAACTACCAACCGTATGCCCCCGAGATCCGTATCTGCGCTTAAGGCTCTGACTGGTGCGGCGGTGCGCTAACAACAAACCCCGCAGGGCAAGGAAAAACACTGTCGGGGCCGTGGGTCGCCCGCCAACCCGCCCTTACGAACATGCGGAATGTATGTACAACAAATGATTATAGCGCATCGCGGCAAGGTAAACACGGTTTCGTGCAATCGTGGCAAAATAATAATGCTCGATTGATAAGACATAATGCCACAGGCCGCCATGCCTCACCTTATCTTCTGCTGATAGGGTCCCCGGTTTTGCAGTCCCATTTTTTTGTAAAGTTTTTCAACGCTCGGCGGTGCTCTTTCTTTTCTTTTCTAACGTGCCCTCGGCAAAATTAATCAAGCGAGCGGGAATGTACGCAGTAGCCCCCGAGTGTGCCGAAAATGTGGCGCACCCAAGGCCCGCACAAAGAAAAGGAGAGCGACACTTCATCCGCGTGCGCGTCTTCTGTTTGCGCAAGTGCTGCTCCTGCTGCTGCGGGAGCGGTCGCCTCACAAAAGGGGTGGTGGGGAGACGCGAACGAGCTTACTTGCCGCCGAACCTTCTTGCCCTCGTCATAAATCTCGCGAAACCTACAAAAGAATAAAAAAAACACAATTTTTGGCTGGATAAGGCTGGTGTGAACGAAACAATCCAGGGATTAGCAGCATTTACAGCAGAAGGCACTGTGTAGCTGTTATTATCAAAATGAGCTATTGGGGCGACTGTTGGTGGCGCTTTCTCAAAGCTGCCCAACCTTATCGAGGTATTCAGGAGGGATGGGGAGGGGTGCATGCAATCAGGTGATGGTGATCGGTGGGCGTCACCTTTGCACACGGTAGGACGAAGATGCCGCAGTCGAAGTCGCGTCAACAAACACGCGCCGATAACAAAACAGGAGGAATGAGAGAGAAAAAAGAGGAAGAGAGGGGGGGGGGTTTAGGGGGGAAATGAGGGGAAACGTTATATACTGTTTTTCTTTTTCAAGCTTTTTGCCACATTTCCCTGTTTTTCTTTCGTCTGTTCTTTTAATTTATTCTTCAGACCTTTCCTAACAGCTACTTCTCAATTTCTTTCCCTGTAAACAGAACCTCGTACGCTACGTGTTCCAGAATCAGCACAAGCTGATCCAGCAGCTGCTGGTGCAGGGTGGACCGGTGCGTGCATGCAGCGGGCACGGCGGCACGCAGCAACAAGCCCAGCTGCGGGTGGAGGAGGACGACAACTTCCCCAAGATTGCCGAGGTGCCGCCGCTAGCGGCACCGTTCCCGATGACGATCGAGCATGCGGCCGACGTGGGAGAACAGTTCAAGGTACGACCAGAGCGGAATGACGACGACGGCCGGTTGGCGGCCGTACATGTTTGATGGCGTCGTAGAGGCGTAGAACGACGCAACAGGACAGAAAAAGAAACCGGACCAATATCCCCGGAGAGTAGAGGGGTCAATGAAATTCCGTGCCAGTCGGGCCGTGGCGTCGCGCGAATGCAAATCGGATCGCACGCCGCCGTGCGCGCTGGCTCGACCGAACCCCCTTCACACACACGCCGGTGAACTTGACCCACGGGGAGCTCTTGTGCGCGGTGGATGGAATTAAAAGGGGTATCCATCCCGACCGGCCGCCGTACATTGCGAAACTGGAAGCGCCTAGGTTTAACGATTAGCATACCTGGCGCTACCTTTGTATTTTGATTGCGAAATGCTCCGTTGTGCATACCGAAGATATTGCAGTTGGCTCTCAATTTGTCACCTCAGCTTTTTTTTCTTAATTTTCAACTGTTTCCGTTTTTTTTCTTTCTGACAGTATTCCGATCTCAGTGTTCGCTTGGCGGCACCGCACCAGCTCAACCCGAAACCGGACGTGGACGATCTAGCGTTCGGCAAGTACTTTACCGACCACATGCTGAAGGTGCCGTACCACCGCCGGCTCGGCGGCTGGCAGAAGCCGGAAATTACGCCGATGGAAAACCTTAACCTGCACCCAGCGGCAAAGGTGTTCCACTACGCGATCGAGGTAAGCTCCAGGACGGCACAGGGATGGTAAACTCATTGGCCAGAAAAACTAACCTTCTTTTCTTGTTTGCGCTCTCCCCTCCCCCTGCAGCTGTTTGAAGGTATGAAAGCGTACCGTGGCTACGATGGCAAGATTCGCTTGTTCCGACCGGAGATGAACATGGCGCGCATGAACGTTACCGCCTACCGGTCCGGTCTGCCCACGTTCGAGGGCGAGGAGCTGATCAAGGCGATGGCCCGGCTGGTCATGATCGATTCCGAATGGGTACCGCACACCGAATCAGCCAGTCTGTACATCCGCCCGACCCTGATCGGCATTGAGGTAAGTGAGCGGGGCGGCAGTTTGCATTTCCACGCAGGTTTCATGCTGATAATTGTTGCTAATTGGCTTTCTTCAATGTAATCCCTTCTACCACCCTACAGCCAACGCTAGGTGTTGCTTCGTCCGATTCAGCCCTGCTCTACACGATCCTGTCGCCCGTCGGACCGTACTTCAAGCCGGGCGCTAAGGGGCTGAAGCTGTACGCCGAACCGAAGTACACGCGGGCCTGGCCGGGTGGTGTCGGTGACCGGAAGGTCGGCTCCAACTACGGACCGACGATCCACGTGCAGCAGGAGGCACTGCGGCACGGTTGCCACCAGGTGCTGTGGCTGTACGGCGACGACCATCAGCTGACGGAGGTCGGCGTCATGAACATCTTCATGCTGTACATCAAGGAGAACGGAGGTACGCGGGCGGGCTTATTTTCCCCAAAATCCCGTTTTTTTAAAGAGTCCATAACCAATATAACACCTTTATCTCTCTCTCTCTCTCTCTCTCTCTCTCTCTCTCTCTCTCTCTTTCTCTCTCTCTCTCTTTCTCTCTCCCTCTCTCTCTCTCGCTCTTTCTATTGCTTACCTACAGAGCGCGAGCTGCTAACACCTCCGCTGAATGGTCTCATCCTTCCCGGCATTACGCGCGACTCGATCATCCGCCTGTGCCACCAGTGGGGTGAATTTTCCGTCCGCGAGCAAAAGTTCACCATGCCCGAGATCAAGAAGCTGTCCAAGCAGGGACGGGTAAGTGTGCATTGGGAACCAGTCAGTATCTGCTGACCATCGCCATTCTGACATCCTTCCCTGTCTCTCTCTCTCTCTTCCCAAACAGCTACTGGAACTGTTCGGCGCAGGTACGGCGGCCGTCATCAGCCCGATCGAGCACATCTCGTATATGGGTGAGGAGATCCACGTGCCAACGGAAAGCCAGGACAACCCGCTGTATCGGCGGTTGTACAACACACTTACCGACATCCAGTACGGCAAGCTGGATCATCCGTGGGCCTACGTCATAGACTGAAGTGGGTGTGCGTGGGTGCCACGTTTGATGATCCTCCCCGCGACAAGCAGGACCATCTAGTAGGTTCAGCAGCAACCCTACGCTGTCCTTCCCAATTCCAGAACTCCTCCCTCCCCCTTATCCAGGTTTTGGAAATGCTGCAGCTACGGCCAGCTACACTCCTACTATCCTCTCTGTACATACTATATATTGTTTCTTAGTACAGTAAGTCATTGCGCCTCTCTCGGTGCCTCGCTCTCAAATACGTTTAGCGGACACACACACAAATTAGCGCCCTCCTTTGCCCTGTTGTAACCACCAATGCCTTAATGATCTTCATCCGGTTCAAGTGTTCTTCTTGTGCATCCAACACCCTGTCCTTCCGCATCCGCCCGGTTACATGCCCTTGCTTTCCAACTCCAAAATTACTTGTGATAGAGTCGTGTTTGTGAGAAAGCGAGAGAACGAGAGAGCTCATTCCTGTTTTGCTAAGGGTAGGGTAGGAGTACGCGATAGTTGCCTAGGCTAGACGGTTAAGTAAGCGCGCAAAGGTGTAAACCGCTCACCCAAGGCGTACTATCGACTCTCTTCCGAGAGCCGTGTTGTGCCAGCAGGCCGTTCCGTTTATAGGTTCGAAGTTTTTTAGCAGTTTGCCGCCTTTTGTATGCGAATGAACGGATCGCCCACTTTCCATTGTTGCCATCGAACGGATGCGGAAAAGGTCGCGGGAGTACAACTGCACTCCTTTAACCTTTCCTGTCGGAATCGTGCATTTACTAGTACTGAAAGGTAGGGTTTGCCTCCATTTCTTGTGTATTTATAAATCGTAGTGCGTGCGCATGCATTGACAAAACGAAAAAAAAAAAACAGAAAGCATTCCTGCAAACAGCGTCTAGACGGCCTCGAGGAGCTAGACACGTATACTGGCGCGCGGATGATTCTCCTCGCCGCGTTTTATTCGTCACCACAATGTCGTGTGGTTGCTCTACTCGCAATAACACATTCTGCAACGGCAGAACGACAGAGAGTGAGAGGAAGTTAACGTTTTGTCTGTCCATCCAATGAAGTATACCCCGTACGGCTTATGTTTCTAAGTAGACTCGGCCACCGCCAAGTGTCTCCGCTCCTTATGGTCTGTCAGGATAATGGTTTTCTCTTGTGATAGGGCCTTTCTTAGGTATTTTTTTAGACTTTAAGTTTTTTTTCTGTTCGCTTAGCTGTTTTGGCTACGCGTCTAGGCCGTAGTAATAAACAGATTTTATTTTTCTTGTTTAGAAAAGAAATTTGTCGTACAAAGGAAGAAAAAAAGTGCATTTCCCCCTGAATAGATTGGCTCTTTTGTACATATAGCGAAAAGTAGCCACTAGCTTGCGGATTGGAAAGGAGGAGAGTATTATGTTCTACCTTTCCACGTACGCGGTCCTGTAAGTGGCTCGCCTACAGGAGAAGAGAAGTAAATGCTCCCTTTCTATCACGGCCAGTACCCATACGTACCCTCAAACCAATTGTCTGGACGAATGGACGACTGGCGGCTCCATTGCAAGCATAAGCCTATTCCATAGGAACTCTAGCGTTTAGCGTGTCCTTAGTATCGAAAGTGTCATAAACTACTGAAATTGTGTTAGCAAAGCAAAACAGAAAACAATAAATCATTGAATGTGTTATACCTTATCCTGGTAGATGCTCCGTCCCATGTCCTAACACAGCTCTGCTTGATCAATTATCCGAAACATGAGCTCATTGAAAGGAATACTGCGACTCAGTACTCGTAGAGCTGCCTTCGGTTGGTTTGTGTCTTGGATCTACCAATAGATGGCGCCAAAGAGAAATTCGTTGACTATCGAATCGATGGTCGGTTCGGACAACTCGTGTGCAACAGAGATTTCAACCTGAATCAACCTCTTCTTCATCATGAATGGCGGTATTTCCTCTTTGTCCTCCTCCTCCCTTCCCGTAGTCGTGATCCATCATGCCATTGTCCACAGCAAATTACACAGGTAACACTTAAAACCCGTGGCAGCATCCTGCTACATATCATTTTCCTTCCCCTAATTGAAGGGTGCTTAACGTCTGATAAATGATGTAAAAATCATCCCCATTTGCATCGCAACATCAAGATAAGGTACGATTGCCGACCCTGACAACAGCACAACAATGTGCGCTGTTTGTTCGCATCCTGTCTATCAAACGATTGTGATCATCAGCAACAAAATTACCATTCCTTTTGGAGCTCTTGCTCTCCATTACCAAACCAAGCGCACGGCTTTGCCCCAGCCTGTCCCGCGGACAGTGTTTTGAATTGTCAGTATCGTGGGCCGGGAGAGGAGCATTTCGTAATGCTGATAACCTACGAGCGAACTTCTCACCTGCCAAGACAATCGGACTCTATATGTGGCTTTGGAAGACACAAGACAATAATTTAAGCAACAAGACAATAAATTTATTATATTCACCAATACAGTGGTGAATGCTGTTTGAACAGAAGGAGCATCGGCTAGAGCTCTTTTGAAGGAAGCATCTCGGCGATTCTAGAACTCTGATCGACGCCAGTTCTAGCACCGTTTTAGGTAAAGAGAGCCATGCCGTTTTAGCCATGGATTGCTGTAGAAACACAAATTTATCCTTTTTTTATAAAACCAATACCATTATGCTTCAGAAGAGAGAAATGATACTTTTTGTATCGTTAATTGGTGTTAATATTTCAATTAAAAAAATCGTACAATTCTCTATACCTTTATACCTATATCCCGCACAACAATATATTTTCGACAACCAAACTGTACCTGGAAATAGATTGAGATGTTCTACTTGTTTATTTGTATTATTTATTTCGTTTTTTGTATTATCATTATTACCATGTCATTATTTTCGATCGAGTATGGACTTTGAATAAAGAAAACTTCATTTTGCACCGTCTTTCTCGTAAACCACTGCAAACTGCCGGAAATGTTTCATTATCAACATAACCGCATAGGTCCATCTTGGCGCCCGTGTATCACCAGCTTAATGATCAGGCTGAGAGAAAGAGCGCATGACAAAGAGAGACAGAAGAGTGCGATAGGCCAGTACGCATTCCTTAATCTCTTTTCAATTGTAAACCCTATCGCATGCGCTCTCTCTCTCTCTCTCTCTCTCTCTCTCTCTTTCTCCCCCGGTCACAAACCAAGAGTTGGCCCAACGTGCGAAAGGGAAAGTGATACCACAAAAAACAAGCAGCACAACACAACTCGTAAAATCAACATGCATTCTCGTTCCATCCAACAGAGCAGTAAACCTTAGAGAGCGAGAAAGCATTTCGAATAGATTCGCATCCACTGTGCAAGTGCCAAAATCGCTCCACTGCGTTCCAGGAAAGACAGTTCCGCGAAACTCACTAGATGTCTCAATGTGAGTTGAATAATAATTTGTGTAATAAAATCACACCAAACACTCTTATACGATTCTAACACCGTGGCAACAATTGGCGTACTTGGACTGGAGCGTACAAAACCCCAACAAGGTAAAAGGTACAGAATCTCGACCACAGAGAGCAACAAAGAGATAGAAAGAGAGAGAGAGAGAGAGAGAGAGAGAAAGAGAGCGAGAGAGAGATAGAGAATGTGAGTGAGAGTGTTGCTCCAGCGGTTCCCACAACATATTTCTCTTTCACCTACGTACCGTGCATGTGCGATCTGGTATCTCGTTCTGGCCGGGCGATGTTAAGTTAGCCGATGTGTTTGATAGGCGATTGAAAAAACACGTATAACGGCAGCAGTAGAAACAGCAGTAATAGGGAGTCAAATCAACACGCCGCACACACGCACGCACCGTAACACCATGCGTGTGTGTGTGTGTGTGTGCAGAGGAAGGGTGGAGCTGAGAGGAAGCGAGGGAAAGAGGGGGGAGAGGGAGTTAGGCCTTCGAGTGCGACTGGCATATTGGTCGCGGTCGGATCGGCCGTGCTTAGTCGACGTGCTGCCGCCCTACACTGTGATTGCTGCTGCTGCTGCTACTCCTCGGCCCGGGGCGAAGGACCGCACGCTTTTTACACATCAACTGTAACAAAAAGAAACCCAAGGCTGGGTTTCTTTGTAGGTCTATTGGGGACAGCACGCCTCCCCCCAAACAGATTGCACAAATTACATCAATTTCGCACAAACAGCACATCAGAGGCGGAGGTGCAAAAACAAAGACCCTGATTTCCCGGGCTTGTTTTGATGTTTTGCCTGTCAAACGAGTGTTTTTATTGTGTGCTTACGTGTGTGTGTGTGTGTGTGTGTAGGCACGAGCGCGCCTGTGTGTGTTTTTGTTTTGGCAATTAAAGGACGTTCGCGGCTGCTCAACCCACTCAATCAACCAGCCCGTGCAAAGTGCTCCAATTTTTCTGCCGTTCTCAACTCACCCAGGTGTATACTCTGGATGCGTGCCAAAACCAACCCTAAGGGAGCGGTTTTGAGCAAAGAGCGAGTTGCAGCTGCGCAAATTTGTGGACAACAAACTCCGTGCTGGAGACATTCCTGCCGAGAGGATAGGAAGGAGCGAAATAGGATAGCCCAGTGCGGGTACGAGACTTCCAGCAAGGGTTCTAGGAAATGTCACGAGTCACCGGCGAAAGCAGCGCCAACGGTGGCGGTCCGCCCGTCCAAAAGCTGTCGCTGGTCGTCAGCGAGCAGGCGGTCGTGGAAGGAGCCACCGAGATACTGAAGGTTATCAGGCCTGACTGGTGTCGGGACAATGTGCGATTTAAGGTCAGTACTGAAAGCGCCAGGAGATAAAGTGAGAGAGAAAAAGAGAGAGAGAGAGAGAGAGAGAGAGAGAGAGAGAGATAGAGAGAGAGACGAAGGAGTTGGGACAGGTTCCACAATTTGTTATTTTGAACGTCAAGTCAATTCAACATCGATTCACGAAAGGCCCATGCGGTTGTGTTCCTCGTGTTGGGCAACGGATTGGGGCATCAGCATCCAAACTTCCGATCGTTCCAGAGCGATTGCGAAATGTTCAACAGCAACAATAGCGAATTCTTTGCCCTTCCTTGCGGTAGCTCGATGTGTCAATTTCCATTGCAAATATGACAACAAAAACGTTGTCTGAGAGGATTTGAGAGCAGCCTTAGCATGGGTGTTTCTCCCCCCCCCCACCCCCCACATTAGCATCCCAACCTTACTGCGAGTTCGAAATGCACGTACACGATGTGCGCCATTACGGCATTAAGCCAGGGCCCGGGAACCGCATTGCCGACTGTATTACCTCACCCGGCACGTCGTGCGCACTGGAAATGAGTCATTAAATTGTTATTAGCTTATCGGTCGTTACTGTGCCGCGGACGTGTCTGTTACGGCCGTCACGACACGTTTACCACCTATTTCCCCTGTGGCTGTTGTTCGCCGGTGGACACCCCCCATGGTGACCGAGCTTATCTGCCAGAGCGGTTGGCGGTCGGTTGAATTGCCCAAGAAGTAGGTCCCCCGTTGCGAAAGGATGCTGCTAGAGAGAGAAAGATAGAGAAAGGGAGAATGGGGGGGGGGGGGGTTAGGACCCAAAACTGCGCCCTCCTAGATTCTGATTATGACAACAATGGTGATGATGAATCTTAATATGCTCAAGTGGAAAATCATCCTGATAAGCTTTGGCCGCATAGCACCTGCTGGGGCACTAACTTTTGAATTGAAGCAAAACTGAATAAAAAAACGAAGCAATTTTGTTCGTGTTGCCATAGACAGTAACGTCCTAATCTAATTGCTCGATTTATCTCACTCAATTTATTTTAGCTCTTCACCGACGGCATTACTAACAAGCTGGTTGGCTGTTTCAAGCAACCGATCGAAGGTGCGGACACGGCCGAGACGCCCGAGCCGGAGGACGTCGTGCTGATACGGGTGTACGGCAACAAAACAGACCTGCTGATTGACCGGCGTAAGGAGACGGAAAATATACAGCTGCTGCACCGGCATGGGTACGCGCCCGCCCTGTACGCCACCTTTGCGAACGGGCTCGCCTATCAGTACGTGCCGGGCGTGACGCTCACACCGGATACCTGCCAGGACGATGCCGTCTGGCCGCTCGTTGCCCGCCGGATGGCCCAGATGCATCGGGTGCAGCCGGACGGTCCGACGAACCCAGAGCCCGACCTGCCGGCCAAGCTGGACCAATTTCTGCGGCTCGTGCCCGACCGCTTCACCGACCCGCACAAGGACGAACGGTATAAAAGACGTACGTGCGTGCATACCCCTGGAACCACAATTCTCACCCGTTTTCCCTCTCTTACCCTCACTCTCTCTCTCTCTCTTAGCGTGTGGAAGGTGTTCCCGAGCGTGGCAAAGCTGCGGAACGAGTTTGAGGAGCTGTATGGCCGGCTGCTGACTACCGACAGTCCGGTCGTCTTCTGTCACAATGATCTGCTGCTCGGGAACGTGATCTACGACGAGCGGCATGCGCGCGTCACCTTCATCGACTACGAGTACGCCGGTCCGAACCATCAGGCATTCGACATCGGCAATCACTTTACCGAGTTTGCCGGCATTGACGAGATCGACTACGGCCGGTACCCAACGCCCGAATTTCAACGCCGCTGGCTGCGCGTCTACCTGCAGGAGTACGACAAGGGTGCGCCGGTGACGGACGTGTCCGTCCAGCGGCTATATGTGCAGGTGAACCAGTACGCGCTTGCGTCCCATTTTCTCTGGTCGATATGGGCACTCATACAGGCAGAACACTCCACCATCGACTTTGACTTTGTGCAGTAAGTTAGGCCATTCGCGCCACCATACACACACACCTTCACTTATCGGACTACTCGTTGCAGATTCGGTGCCACTCGCTTTCTCGAGTATCGCCAGCGGAAGGACAATTTTCTAGCACTGCGTTGCGAAGACGAATAAAGAAACTTGAAGCAATAACGGGGGAATTGGAATTGTATTGCCGGTTTCGAGGCGAAATTGTCCAAGCAACCCAACGCCAACTTCACTGCCCTGGACAAACCAGTGTAACCTACATCACAGACAGCAGGCTGTCCGTAAATCGCCATCCGTGTGTTTGCGTGTTTGAAGAATACACCCCAAATCTGCTTCGTCCACAAGCAATCATTCCCTTTTTAAACTCTTTTTAAAAATCCTCACTAACTCTTCTCTGTCATTGCCTCTGCAAAGTACAGCTTGTTTTGCACGTCATGCGATCGTTCCTCAAGACTCTCGTTGAGTAGTTTTATAGATTTACAAACAATAAAAAAAAACGCAATTCGTCTGCGCAGCACATACGTCGTCCGTTCTGGCTGGATGCGGTTGCGATCGGGGCAAAAGCAAACCAAACGAAAGACTCATTAGTTCCCTACGCAATTCCCAGCCACGGATGTGTCACGTCGTATGTTATCGAAGCGAATCAACCAAATTAGAGAGAGAGGAAGAGAGAAAGAGAGAGAGAGAGAGAGAGAAAGAGAAAGAGAGAGAGATTTAGCATAAAATTAATAAAACACACCGGCTAACAGATCAATGCACATTGTGAGGACAGGCGTGTGCTTGTTAGTTCTGGTGGTACATTCGTTTTCGTTCTGTTCTGTTTTGTTTTTTTTTTTTTTGTTTTACTAAGTGCATAAGAAGCAATAAATAACGTTAATTAAAAATGGCTGTATGGTATAGTTCTGTGAACTCAATTTGATGTTGTTGACTAGGGAGAGAAATCTCATTTTGATATTGCTTTAGATGGTAATGATGATGATGATGATGCTGATCCCACCTTCTGCATAGGATCGAGAATGACGAATACTATTCAAAAAGTACAGTGAAGTATCAATACAGGGTTTCCCAAGTCACTTTCAAATGTGCTCATAATTATTCACCGCATCCAATATGTTTTTTAACAACTGGCAAATGGTTTATTTGCTTCAAAATGATATTTCGTTTTTAACACATGATTTTCAACACATAACAAAGAACTGTCAAACACAATCTAGCTTGAGACGAGTTGAAAATCATGCTGAAGAAATTAAAAATTATTATGATGGAAATGAAATATCAGATTGATATGGATTAACATCTTGCACGCGGTGAATAACAATGTTTATATCCGAAAGTGACTTGGAAATCCATATAAGGATAATCTACAAGGGTCCGTCAATTTAAAGCCATATACATGTTAGAGAAAACTAATAAAGGTATTGCTATGGCGTACCCAAGAAACCATCGTAAAAATCTGGCATCCTTGAACCAATATTTGTACACCTTAAAAAAATTACCTTACAGATTGTGGATTGTCAAATCGCATATGCAACTTAGAGAATATTCGCGGGAGCCGGGAGAGATTCATCTTGAAGAGACATAAACTGTATGGAATATGACGGGACTATCAAAATGTTCATCTTAAAGGAACAAGTCATCTTGAAGAGACGACATCTTACAGAGATTTCACTGTATGTGTTAATGAGTCATTTTTGCGGCTTATTCCAATGACCGAATATTTATTAAACGCCACTTTTTAATAGCATACCGCTTTTGAAACCTTTATAGTGCGCGATTCAATGACTGTTTAAGGTTGACTCGTTTCTCAGTCCAATATGTGACCGAAAACGATTCTGTTCGATCAACTATGGTGCATCGTTTCCTCTCCCCCACTACTTCTGCGTGTGTACCCTGGATAAGCAGAGAAGTACCCTGGAGAGCAGAGATGGAGGTCCTGCGAATCGTGAAGATGGAAAAACTGTTACCATCGGTTTTTTACAGGATGCACTGTGTCCAGTAATGTGGCAGCCTGCGGGGTGTTTTATAGGATCTCCAGGCAAACGTCAAACGAATGATAGGCTAGATAGGGAGCTGCAGGTAAGAGGCAAACAGCAAATACCTGATAGATTTTCCAGAATTTCTCTCTACGAACATTTTAGTCAGATGACACATTTCCGAAATAGCTGCAAAGGTTGCATACTTGATTTGGAACCTCCAATAGATGTCACTAGGTGATTGTTTATGTTTTCCGCATTATGTAACAGTGATAGTCTTTTTTACATATATTCTCCTTTAATAACTCTTCCCTTTCAGTTGTCTTCTGTAGGCAACGAAAGTAAATTACATCAGTAAATTTGTCACATTTTATACGTACGCTTCGTTATTCGGTTGTGATCACTATGGTTGGTCTATGCGCACGCAGTCATCACTGGTTCAAAATAGCAGTTGCGAGAAGTTAGAGCAAGCCGTTAACAACATTTGCATCAACAGACGCAAGATAATAAACAAAAAAAATCGTGTTATAGGGGTATTTTGTCCCTTTTTTCATACATTTGACTGTGCACTAAAGCTACAAAAGTATTGTGCTATCCTGAAAGCCATTTGCATTATTGTAATATAATAGAATAATTTGAAGAAAAAAAGTTTGCGGTGTCAAAATAGGAATGAAAACAAAAACAATAAAGAAAAAGAGATATCCAGAGCTCTAATCAAAGTCAATTGCACCGCCACATTTTTTTTATACAGTATTTTCTTCTTTGAATGATTCAGAATCGTCCCAGACGATAACCGTAATAGCGGGAGCATTGCATTTTTCGATAATAGTGACAATTTGAAAAAAAAATTAAAAAAAATCATACTTTAATAAAGATCTTCCCACTTCCTAGCGCATGATAGCCCCCGGCCAATCCCCTACTTTGGCTAACCACTATCGACCGTCTCGCGTTACCGTGCAACCGACACCCCGTCAAATAGCGTTTTGCTGCGAAGCGCCAAGTCAAACTCGATGACAGATCCATACAAAACCAATCTGTTTCACGGCGAATATTTTCACACCATGTGTGGCCGCGTGAAAAATTTGGCATTTAATCAAATGTCTTCGCACCATACAGGATGACAGCTGGATACATAAATTCAGGCGTGAAATGTTTCATCCATGTTGATTTTGGCTATTTTTTCACGCTTCACGGCGTGAAAATGTCTCGATATGTCTGGTTGCACGGTTACAATTGCTTTAATCGATTTGATGCTATTGAGGTGGGTTGGGGGGGGGGGGGGGGGGATGTAGATAAAGTCACAATTGCAACGCATGCGCGAATTTACACTCACAAACACACACACACATACATATATACATTCACAAATGCTACAAAAAAGGATACGTACGTCGGGTTCCGTGGGCTGATGCTCTGTGGCTGAAGGCCCAAACCAATTTCGCCTTCCCGACGGTACGGTTCGACAGCGGTGTCCGGTGTCCAACTAGTGCCAGAGTGTGTGTGTGTGTGTGTGTGTGCACCGAAAAAAAGAAGAAAAATCGAAGTGGCAGCAAAAGCAAAAGAAAAGACAAGCTGAGCAAAGTGGTATAGGGATATTAGTTAAAATTAAACTTTGAAACAGAAACAAAACAGTTGGATGAAACAAAACAGTAAAAACAAGCACAAGAGAACTTTCTGAAATCATCTCAACTTTTAAAAAATAAAAAAATAAAAGAAAAGGAGGAAAAAGTAATAAACACGATCCGTGAGAAGATAAAGCATAACATTGATTCAAACCAGCCAAAACAAACAAAAAGTCAAAGCAAAACCAACAAACAATGGTACAAAGAAAGTGCCGTATTGCTTTCTACCTCTGTTTGTTTGGGTTATTTCCTTGATTTTTTTTTAATTATTCTGGTTGTTTGCTTGTTCGTTAAGTTTTCCCTCACTGCCATACGTACAAAAGTGTGCTGCAGTGGGTGAAAAAATAACCGAGCAATCTATCCCACCAACCCCACCCTTTTCCCTTTTAATACCACATCCCCTCCCCTACAATCCCTCCCCTCCCTTTCCCACGTGTCACCACCATACTCACCGACGATATGAAATACCGATACGCCGTTGTCTGTTATTCACAAGACATTTCATTTTCTCTTCTTTCTTTTTCTCTCATTTCGCCTCGCCTTGTCACTATACCCGCCCGACCGTTAGTGTGCAAATAGGTGCAAAAGTGCTGATAACACCTCAAAGCAGAAAGGGGTGGGCTGAATACACAAGCAAACGAAAAGACAAGACAAAAAAACTCTCCCGATAGACAAACAAGTGCATTTTTCTGTTTGTGTGTGTGTGTGTGTGTGCAGACTGTGTGACTCTTAGTGCCCGCGCGTGTGTTTGTGTGTGTGTGTGTGTGTGGTACCGTTCGTGCGTGCGTGCGTGAGAAACTAGTTTTTCACATTTTATTTTCCTCGCGCGCTCGACAAGCCACCCTCTCTTTCCGTTTGTCCCACCAGCAGCCTCCTTTTTCCCTTTCTATCGACACACATAAGCTGTCATCTGGCAGGATTATCTGTCTCTCTCGCTGGAAAAAAACAGTTAAAACGTAAGATAGAGGGGGGAGGAGGGGCAGTGGCAGCAGTGTGCAACTCACACGTGTGTGGGTGTATATGTGCGGAAAATCAACGCACTATCAGGAAGACGAGCTTCCAGCCCGGTAGGACAAGGGGGCTGCCCCACACCACACCACACACAAACATCCCGACCATTCCATGCGTCATGATGGAGAAAGCGAAACGGCATAACACGTTGCTCGCTGCACGAGCTCACTAAACAGCCGTAGGGCGCAGCTAGGAAAGTGAACCAAAGAAAAAGAGGAAAAGAGACGCTTGACAATAGCGCACATGTATGTGCATGTGTGTGTGCGCCCGCGCACAGGTGAAAACGAGTAGAAACGAAAGCCTGACAGCCTGCGCCTCTCGCACGCAACCGACAGCGCGGAGCGAATTCGCGTTGCGCGCGCACACACGATTGCATCGTTAGAAGCGCGTTCGAGAAAGAGAGAGAGAGAGAGAGAGAGAGAGAGAAAGAGAGAGAAAGAGAGAGAGAGAGCGCCCGCGCATTGAGCACTTTTTGGAGACAAAATTGAGCAAACGGTGAGATGGCGCAAGCAGCAGCAGCAGTAGTAGAAGCAGCAGCAGCAGAAGCAGAAGCAGAAGCGGTAGCATCACACTCGACCAGTATTAGTGCACACGCGGGTCCGTGAAAACGGCAGACGGACACGGCACCGGGTTTTGAACGTTTTTGTTCCATCCCACGGCTCACCATACTCGCTCCCTACCAGGCCACCGACAAACCTATTTGCACCATAGACCCATTCTGGCCTGCTCGATATACGGCGATGTGCGGACGCGTTTCTGCCTGCGTGTTTTTATTTGTTTCCGCGCCGATGATGTGTGTGGTGCAGTGCTGATGTGAGGGCATCTGCAGGAGGAAGCAGCACTCGCCTGCCAGTCGCAAAATCACGAACACGAGACCACGCCGAACCAATGTGTATGTGCGCTCCGGACATGTAAACACACCAACAAATAAACACAGACACAAACACATCCCCCACACGTACAGAGTGCCTAATCAGTGCTTCCGGTGCGTGCGTGTGTGCGTGCGTGAACGGTGTGTGCCCTGTGTCGCCCCAATCACAGAGGGAAAGGAGAAAGAAAGAGAGAGCGCTCGCGCGCGCGAAAGAAAGAGAGTGAGAGAGAGAAAGAGAAAGAGAAAAAGCAGCGAACAAAACAGAGCGATAACAACGCCCCAAAAGGTGCGCGGTCCGTCAGTAATTGGGTCGCGATCGGTGTAGTCAGACGAGAAGTGTGGCAGCGGACAAAGAGCGAAAAAGAAGAAGAAAAAATATCAATCAGCAAACACAGGCACGACAGTAGCCCTCCCACACAATCATCCCCTTCTCTTCCTTCCCCCTTTCCCTACTCACACACACACACACGCACATCATATCGCCATCATCCCCAATCTGTTAATCTTGTCCCCACTCTCCCAGTCTACTTACTAAACGGTATAACAAAACAAAGCAATATACGCGCGCACACACACACACACACATACAACACATATAGACACACACACACATACATAGATACAGACGAAACAATGTGCTTTGCTGCGAGGCCAACGGTTGTTTTTTGCACGCTGAAGAACAAAAAGAAGAACAACAGCTGGTTT